>NW_006159512.1:7860731-7896975 GCF_000334495.1 Tupaia belangeri chinensis
TATATATATATATTGCTCATATCGTATTGGTTTAACTTCTGGAAGACCCTAATATACAGATGTTTTGCATTTCTTCCCAATTGAGTGGCCTGTCCATTGAAAAATTAAAAAAAAAAAAAAGCCTTCACAGAAGTCTCACAGCCTGTCTGCTAAAGGAATGTTTTGTAAATCCCAGTGTTTCACACATTCCTTCCTTAGGTTTCTTGGAGATTCTGGCCTCATGAGCCTTTTCTCTGCCTTTCCTGGGACCTTCCAGCTTCTTTCACAGTAGTATTGCATTTCAGCATTAGGCAAGTAAAGAGTTGCCTCCCTATGGCAGTTTTACCAAGTCCTGACCTTACTCTGAGTCACTTAAACGTCTGTGCCTGATCTCTTATCTGCTGTCAGCACTGGGTCCAAGTCTCATTGCCCACCTCTCACCTGGACAAGTGTCCTGAGTCCTCACTGTCATAATGGCTTCTGTGTCCCCCAATTTAATGTGTCCATTCATTTTATGCAGTCGCTTATCAAGCCAAAACTTTGCTCACCCACCTTTGCCCAAAGCCGTGCTACATGGATCCGTGTAACCATGAAGATGGTCCTTCCTTACATGTAGGACGCAATTAAAAGCACTAGCCTGTCCTTGAAGGCATCTCACCAGCCAGCCTCCAGCCCATTTCTCCAGCATCTTCTCCATCTTCTTCATCCTGGACATGCCGTTTCTTTGCAACGGCTCTCCAGACACTCAGTGACAGTGTGCACACTCCTCCTGCCAGTGTTCCGTCTCTACTTGTGAAGTACTTTCTGTCCCTTGAGGCTCAGCTCAGGTCTTACCTGGGGAGCTTTCTCCACGCTCCAGTACAAGACTGTCTTTTCTCTTCTGTGCTTCTAGAGAGCTTTGCTCATCATTGCCTGTCTTGCCAGCTATGGAGAACTCTTTCAGAGTTCTCACCCATCTCTTTAGTGTTGGGTGGAGGGCTGTGTCAGGCATGCAGAAGGTGTTTAATTAAAGTGTATTTTAAATGCCTTTATCCTACACTTACTGGTTTAGCATCCAACAGTCCGTTATCTGTTAGAAAATTTCCCTGTTAACCAAATCAATACTGGAGACATGATTAAAGTTTTATTTAATCTTAAGAAACCAAATTGGTTTTACAAGAATTTAACAGAGTGTGTGCAAATGGATATGCTTTATTATTAATCACAAAGTCTTATCTATTCGCTAAAGCAAGCACTGTCTACTTGAAGCTCTTTGTATAAAGGTTATTTATTTACTCCATGAGAGAGAGACGGAGAGGGAGAGACAGCGAGACAGGCACTCCCAATAGGATCTCGTACCATGCTCCACCTGCAGCCTTAGCCAGCCTAGACGACAGGCACACGTGCACCCCCACAGCCCCGCATGCTCAGGGATGTCCCAGAGTGTGAACCCAGGCCCTTTCCCACGTGGGCCTAGTTGTGTTATTGCTGTGCCCCTCCTACTGGAAACTCTTGAATTTAGTCCTCATGTTTAAAAGTAATTCACTCAATGTGATTGAATATTATTTTAAATTCAGACTTGGCTAATTAAGAGTAAGCTTTTTCCTAATCTGTAGGAATTAAAGAGTCCTCCCTAGCTATCGGAACTGTTTCTATTAAGCACAGTAAATGACTGGGCTGCATTTTCTCAGCTGGTTCCCACATGGCCAGCTGCATCAGAATCCACTGGAATGCTGATGAAAATACAAATTACCAGAGCACAGCAGTAGAACGTAGCACTCTGTGAGGCAATCCCACATGGGAAGGTTCCTGGTTCAAGTCCAGAGACCTGAATATCCAGACACATGTATGTCTGTGATCCAGTGGCCAAAGGCTGGGGGGGTGGTTAGCAGTGGGATGACCTGGTTGGGGGTGCCGTCTTCTATCTCTCTGTCTTTCTCACTTATGGAAGAAATAAATAAACATAAAAAAAAAAATACAGGTTCCCTGTTCTCATCTTAGAGCTACTGAATTGAATCTCTGGCGTGAGGCCTAGAAAGCTGGATTTCAAACAAGCTCACCATGTGATTTGACTATGTAGACTCACAGCCACACATATGAATCTGTGCTGACCGCCATGGTAGCCACCTGTGGGCACTGAGTGCCTGGGATAAAACCAGCCTGAATTTACATTGCCCTAAGTGTAAAACACACATCGGATTTGAAAGAGTACCATAAAAAAAAACTAAAAATGTACAGTAGCTCATTCATTAATATTTGTTAAATAGTGGTTACATGTTGAAACAATAAGCTATTGGATATATTGAGTTAACTTATTAAAATTAATTCTACGTGGTTCATTTGACATTTAACGTGGCGGCCAGGACATTTTAGAGTATCAGGGAGCTTGTTTTCTGTCTCTCTGAGGAATAGCACTGGTCTCAACCGTTGAGTCACGGAGAATCTGGTGCTTTTCTCCCGGGGAATTTCAGAGAGTTGGTGTCCATTAAGTATGGTTGAATGGAAAAATGAATGAACGAGGTTAAGCATTATATTCTTCTGCTTACCTACTGTGGGACTTAGACAAGCTGTTTCATCTCCCCCCGGGCCTCGGTTCCTCATCTCTAATAAAAGCAGAGTAACTGGAGCCCTTTTACTCACTTCCACTTGGGTGTCTGTGGTCTGGGGAAAGGCTCTCAGTCCTCTACCTGTAATGACTAAGTGATGACAGACCATCACTCAGCAGGGACCGGAAACGATGCTGTTTCCAGTTGGCTGAGTGATGAGGTCAGAACCCTGATCATTTTATCTTTTGCAATTCTTCCCAGAATCTCCTCTTGGTTTCTCTTAAAACTAGGAATCATCCCACACACTGTTGCAGGCTGTGGTGGTTTTTTGTCTTCCTTCCTTCCTTTCTTTCTTTTTTCTTTCTTTTCTTCAAGAGTTTTTTGTTTGTTTGTTTTTTGTTTTTGTTTTTGCCATAGAGCACATGTGCTTGCTAGAGAGAGACAAAGATGGAGAGACGGAAAATGAGAAATCAACCCAGAGGAGACGATCATGCCACAATCCCTTCTCCATTTTCCTCTCAGGATTTTGGGCATGCATTCACATGCACCTCGTGTGGTTTTCAAGCCACTGGGTCCAGGACTTCACCTGCAGTTGGTCATGTGGGAACCTGAACCACCTTAACCTGCTGGCCCCTCTGGATGTCTTTGTTGTAGCTCTCCCCACTAACTCCTGTAATTTCTTTATTCAAGTCTATCCCATTGCCTGTGACTCAGGACTCAACTATAAAAATACCAGATTAAACTCTTCTTTTCACATTTAAAACAGTGGCTTTATTCCAATACTATCCATCTGTTAAAAAAAATAACAAATTAGAAGTAAACATTTTATTCTTCCAATTAAATCCAGTACTGCAAGGACAGTGAAATAATAATGCACTGGGTGGTGGTGGGGGGGGGAGAATGCAGCAATAGACATTGTTAAAAATACTGAGATGGGGCCAGCAGATGGTGTAGCAGTTACATTGCTTGACTCCCTCACAGTTGATCTGTCCTTGACTTGGTGGCTTGAGAATTACTAGACTCACAGCCACACATATGAATCTGTGCTGACCGCCATGGTAGCCACCTGTGGGCACTGAGTGCCTGGGATAAAACCAGCCTGAATTTACATTGCCCTAAGTGTAAAACACACATCGGATTTGAAAGAGTACCATAAAAAAAAACTAAAAATGTACAGTAGCTCATTCATTAATATTTGTTAAATAGTGGTTACATGTTGAAACAATAAGCTATTGGATATATTGAGTTAACTTATTAAAATTAATTCTACGTGGTTCATTTGACATTTAACGTGGCGGCCAGGACATTTTAGAGTATCAGGGAGCTTGTTTTCTGTCTCTCTGAGGAATAGCACTGGTCTCAACCGTTGAGTCACGGAGAATCTGGTGCTTTTCTCCCGGGGAATTTCAGAGAGTTGGTGTCCATTAAGTATGGTTGAATGGAAAAATGAATGAACGAGGTTAAGCATTATATTCTTCTGCTTACCTACTGTGGGACTTAGACAAGCTGTTTCATCTCCCCCCGGGCCTCGGTTCCTCATCTCTAATAAAAGCAGAGTAACTGGAGCCCTTTTACTCACTTCCACTTGGGTGTCTGTGGTCTGGGGAAAGGCTCTCAGTCCTCTACCTGTAATGACTAAGTGATGACAGACCATCACTCAGCAGGGACCGGAAACGATGCTGTTTCCAGTTGGCTGAGTGATGAGGTCAGAACCCTGATCATTTTATCTTTTGCAATTCTTCCCAGAATCTCCTCTTGGTTTCTCTTAAAACTAGGAATCATCCCACACACTGTTGCAGGCTGTGGTGGTTTTTTGTCTTCCTTCCTTCCTTTCTTTCTTTTTTTCTTTCTTTTCTCAAGAGTTTTTTGTTTGTTTGTTTTTTGTTTTTGTTTTTGCCATAGAGCACATGTGCTTGCTAGAGAGAGACAAAGATGGAGAGACGGAAAATGAGAAATCAACCCAGAGGAGACGATCATGCCACAATCCCTTCTCCATTTTCCTCTCAGGATTTTGGGCATGCATTCACATGCACCTCGTGTGGTTTTCAAGCCACTGGGTCCAGGACTTCACCTGCAGTTGGTCATGTGGGAACCTGAACCACCTTAACCTGCTGGCCCCTCTGGATGTCTTTGTTGTAGCTCTCCCCACTAACTCCTGTAATTTCTTTATTCAAGTCTATCCCATTGCCTGTGACTCAGGACTCAACTATAAAAATACCAGATTAAACTCTTCTTTTCACATTTAAAACAGTGGCTTTATTCCAATACTATCCATCTGTTAAAAAAAATAACAAATTAGAAGTAAACATTTTATTCTTCCAATTAAATCCAGTACTGCAAGGACAGTGAAATAATAATGCACTGGGTGGTGGTGGTGGGGGGAGAATGCAGCAATAGACATTGTTAAAAATACTGAGATGGGGCCAGCAGATGGTGTAGCAGTTACATTGCTGGACTCCCTCACAGTTGATCTGTCCTTGACTTGGTGGCTTGAGAATTACACCGGGCATATGTGTGTGCATGGTCAAGATCGAAGGAGAATAGAGAAGGGATTGTGGTTTGGCCATCCTCCTCTGTGGGGTGATTTCTCACTTTCCCTTCACTGTTTTTGTTTCTCTATGGTGAGTGCATGTACCCTAAGGCAAAAATTTCTTTAAACAAAAAATACAAATAGGGGGACCAGCGGTTGGCGTAAAGGCTGTGTCACTGAACTCCCATTTAGTTAACCGCAGTTTGAGTCCCAGATCCCATGGCTTAAACTCACACCAGACGCATGTGCGTGCGTGCCCAAGATCCCTAGAGAAGAATGGAGGAGAAAGGACTGTGGCATAACCATCCCCCCTGGGTGGTGATTTCTCGCTTTCTGTCTCTCTGTCTCTCTGTGTCTTTCTGGCAAGCGCACAAGCCCTATCGCAAAAACCTTTCCACAAAAAAAAAAAAAAGAAAAAAAGAATAAGTAAAAACTACCAAAAAGTTAAAAAGTAAGTTGTCATATAAACCCATTCTGAAAACCCCAAGGAGTGTTGGAATACAGAAATGGCTCCCTTCTTCAGCACTTACTAGAAGCACTGTAGGGTCTTTGCTTAAACTGCTGAGATGATTACATATTCAGGCGGCAGTAAAAGAAGAATTGCCGAGATTGGTTCATCTGGGCCCAAGACCATTCTACATCTTACTAGTCATTGCAACTTTGGGTAAGTGTACTCAGTACCTCAGTTTCCCTCCTTGTGAAATGGGGTAATACCAGCAGCTACCTCATGTGTAAGATTGGGGCCATTCCATGAGAATAACGGGCGCTAAGTAGTCAGCATGGTGCCTGGTAGCGCATTTGTTGTTATTATTGATGATATTGTTGGTCGATGTTTCTAAAACCTTGTTTCTCACCCACTCTATGCCAGGTATTATTGAGATATTACCCAATATCTCGGGGAGGGGAAGCTTTTTCCCTACTTACAACGGCTTTTAAGGAAAATGATGGAATGAAAGGATTAATGTATAAACAGCCGTAAGGTTCAAAACGAAACCGTAGGAGCTGGACAGGCAAATTGTAAGGACAGTTGCAATGATCGTAACACTGACCGCCTGCAGTAATCTAGTCCCATCACATGGGACAACCCTGGTCACATTTCTACTTTATATGACACAGATGGACAAGCTGGACTCAGAGAGCCTGAGTAGTTGGTCCAGGTTACTCAACCTGCTAGTAGGCAGAGCTGAATCCATACCCAAACATCTCTGCCTAAATTATCTCTGTTCAAGTTTTTTTAAGTGTGTGTGTGTGTGTGTGTGTGTGTGTGCGCGCGTGCGCGCGTGCACAGAGAGAGAGTACCCTCAACAGGGTCTCACACCACAGCCTTTCCCAGCCAGCCAGGATCATGGACATGTGCCCACACATCTGCACATATGCGTTGACCCAAGAACCAAACCCTTATCTTCCATATGGCTTCCAGCATGCAAAGCATTGCGCTGCTGCTGCACCTCTGCAGCTGAGCCATCACTGCTCATTCTCCTGACAGTTTTCTCCATTAAAGTGATGGAATCAGTCCTTCTGATATATCTGAAAATCCATTCCTATAATAAGACCTCTTTCATTCTCAGTGTTATTGGAGAACAAGCAAAAATAGATCATTAAGGTTAAAATAAGAAGGTGCCTGCTTTCTGTGTGAGCATGAAGATGCCAGTCCGGTGCATGGCATGGGTGGGCTATCCTCCATGCATAAGAGGCCTGGCAGTGAAGAAAGATGGTTGGTGAGGTGGGCTGCCTGGAAGTACCAATCTCCCTGTCCATGCAGGTATAAAAAGAGGCTAAAGACACAGCGTTCAGGATTGTTTGGCATTGAGCAGAGCAGCAGATTCTTCAGGATGTGGGAGGAAAATGATGGAGTCGGGAATTAGATGGGAAGCCGGGACCCAGGCCACCCTAAGGCTGGCCGGTGTGTTCAGTTCTGGTGAGCCTGGGCAGGGAAGATAGAACCTGTACCTTCTTACGTGCCAGACCTGGTGGGGTAGAACAGTGGCCCTGGCTGCATCTCCCTCCTTCCAGCCCTCCTCCTTCTCCCAGACCAGTAAGGGTCAGGGTGGGACTCAGAGGCTGTGAGCAGGGCAGGGCTGGGCTGGGCTGGGCTGGGCTGGGCTGGGCTGGGCTGGGCTGGGCTGGGCTGGGCTGGGCTGGGCTGGGCTGGGCTGGGCTGGGCTGGGCTGGGCTGGGCTGGGCTGGGCTGGGCTGGGCTGGGCTGGGCTGGGCTGGGCTGGGCTGGGCTGGGCTGGGCTGGGCTGGGCTGGGCTGGGCTGGGCTGGGCTGGGCTGGGCTGGGCTGGGCTGGGCTGGGCAGGCAGTGCTCACAGGTTCGTGTGCTGTGCTGAGCATCTAATTGATCATATGAGACCTTCAAGATTACCTTGAGCTCTAGAAGCTATAGCTACTACTTCATTCTACAAGTTGGTTGAGAAACTCTGCTCTGTTGCGATGTCAAAGACTCGTGGAGAAAGCATCTCTACTGAGGGTGACTCATGATAGTGTTTTGAGCCCCTGCCATCTTACCAAGTTTTCTATTGCCTATTTCAAAGACTTCTAGGTGCTGGGTAAGTAATAACGATAGCTAACAATTAGTGCGTCTGACTCTATGCCACATACTAAGCCATAGAGAGAGATTTCATTTAACTCTCTCAATAGTTGTGTTAGATTTCTTGGTTGCCCTACTTTGGAGATGTGAACTTTGAGCATGGAGAAGTCAGGTCATTTGCCCAAGGTTATATAGCTCTTGAGGTTTGCCTGGAGCCCAGGCTCTGAATTTGACACAAAGAAGGCCCAGGTGATTCCTCAGGAAGCTCCAGGAAGGGAACAGTCTTTGTCCCAGTGGTTGAAGGATGCCCCAGTCTGCTGCAGAGGATCCTGACTCCCTCCCTATTCCCTTGGCTTCTTCCCAGAATGCACCCTGCCCCCAGCAGTGCCTTAAAGCATGTTGGAAACATTAACTTGTCCCTGCTATTCGTCTTAGCCGGTGTTGGCTCAGACAGTCCAGTTTGGATGTTTCTCCAAGGGCAGACAGCGGGTCAGTGAGAGCTGAGAATGGATTCCAGCAGGTTGGACGCCGTTCAGACCTAATGCAAGCCTGGCGCCCGGCACAGATCAGAGCCCTGAGTCCTCCTCATGCATTAGCGCTGGCTCTGAGGCAGCCTGCAGGGGACAGCAGGCGGGTGGTCACCACGCCCTCCTGACTCCTCAGTCCCACCCACGTCCTAGTAACAAGAGTGCTGGCTTCTTTCTCAGCCTCTGCTCACATCTTTCCCTGCATGATCCTCCCCATGCCGGCTGGCTCATGTGGACTCCCAGGGCCAGGGCTTTCTATTTGTCCCCTGCTGTGTCCCCATTCCTAGAACAGTACCCGACAACCACGGGACACCACAAGGTGTGCTGAGTGAATGCATTCCTAGTTCCTGCTCGTGGTATTATTCAGCCCACACCGTGTGCCCCTAGACTCCAGATGTGTCTCCCATCTGCCTCCTGGACGGCTTCATCTGGCATTGCCAATTTGACAAGTGTGGCACGAGGAAAGGGCTCAGCTCGCATCTCCCAGCTCAGCAAACACAGCTCTGTCTTTCTAGCTACTTGGAGCAAAATCCTCAGAGCCGTCTTTGACACTCCCCTCCCTTCATGTCATGTGTTTATTAGCTCATATGCAAATGTCCCCAGCTCTACCTCCAAAACAGACAAGAGCTCAACTCCTTCCCTCCTGCTGCTCTGTCATCCAGTCTCACCTGGGTTAACCCTACCTGCTCTCCCACCAAAGAACGTTCTCTTGCTGCAGCCAGAGTTGTTCCCAGAGCATGAGCTGGAGTGTGTCTCTCCAGCACCCACCCCTGCAAGGGTTCCCACCTCAGGGTGAAGGTGGCACTCACCACGCCATTCCAGACTCACTGCGTGCTTCCTCACATGCTCAAGACACACCAGACACATGCCAGGCACACCTGGCTTAGCCCGTGCTCCTTCCCCAGGAATTTCATGGTTAACTCCCTCGTAACCATTAGACTCCTGCTCAGAAATCGCGGTCCTTGTCACCAAGCACTAATGAGAGCGTGTGGAAAGTGCTGGAACAGTGTTGCTCAGTAGCTGCTCATTATGGCCCTGTTCTGAGAATGGATTCTGAGGGCAGGATTCTTAACAGATCCTCGGCTTGTTGAATGGGACACGTGCCCAGGGCCTGGCCCGAGGCCTGGTGCCCAGGTGCTGTGGGCTACGAGGACTTTACAGTTTGAGGAAAAGATGAGAGCCGTTGTTTCTCCGCAGTCTGATAGCAAATAAATCCCTTCCCTCTCCACCGCCTGGGCCACTTCTCTGGGCCTAAGCCTTGCTTCCTGGCTCCATGCTCAGGGAGACCCAGGAAGGCCAGAGATCAGGTCTATGGAAGGAAATGAGTCCTGCTCAGGCTTATGGGGTGGAGGATGGGGGAAGGGAGGGATGCTATGGGCTGGGGCACGGTTGATGCTGGAACAGTTAGGGTACTCATTCAGGGGGCCTGAAATCAAGTATTTGCCACCTGCTGCAGAGGGACAAAACCTGATGAATGAGGAAAGGAAATTACTCAGTGAGGCCAGCAGCAGGGAAAATGTAGAACGGAGTCCATAACTACCTCCATGCGCTAGAGGACATGCACTTACTAGAGGAGAGAGTATCGTGGCGTACATAGAGACAGAACTGTGGTTTTGGGCAGAACTGGCTAGGAGATGAGGAGGCCTGGTCAGTGTCTTCTGCAGGACTACAGGGAGACAGGCGTCTCAGGGGCAGTCTCCTCTGGGCAAGCAAAGCAGGGTGGGATGACCGATCTCCATGCTCTGTAAGGACTTAGATGGAAGCAGTGATTATCAAGGCAGCAGAAGCAAATGGGATCCGTCAAGACCACGCTTAGATCCTGGTTTGGAAGCTTGGTGTAGCTTTGTAATGCGTGAGCTGCTAAAATCTTCTCATCTGGTCCTAAGGGAGGGCGCTGGTAGAGTCTTTCCCTCTCGATCTCTCTAGCCAGGCATCTGTAAAGACTCAGCAAGGGTCTTGTTATCTTCCATTAGTTAAGCATTGGGCTCCATCTCTTGTGAGGAAAGTGAAAGGTTAGGTTCTGTAAGACTCACTGTGGTGAGCGGGGCCAGCAGATGGTGGTTGAGGTGCTGGGCTCCAACATGGCCAGCCACAATCCGAGTCTCAGACTTGGAGGCTTGCTATCTCACTTTCCCTCTCTCTCTCTCTCTCTCTCTCTCTGGTCAAATTATAAAAATAATAATGATGCTAAATAAAATAAAATAAATAATTCTTAAAAATAAAAAACTTGTTGTGAGGGAGGTAGAGATAGAAGTTAGAGATCTACTTCGCTAAGGTTCAATCTATTAGGCTGAACTCTGAGACTAACTACAGTACAGAGTCACTGGTTTCCTTAGGATGCGGTTACAGCATCCCTTGCCCACCCCTCCCACCCTGTCCTTTTGCTGCTGGAGTTTATCTGGGCATGCTGGGAATTGCTGCTGGTCAGGGAAGAGATTGATACCGAGTCACTAGAGCTGTCCCTGCCTCTGGCCTTCTTTCTCTGCCTCTCTGTGAAGGTTTAAACCTACGAGAGGCTGAGGAAGAAGGCTGTGGCTTTCTCTTCCCAGGGAAGAAAGACATTGTTAATGGGCTCTCTGTTTAGAGCTGTTCATAATTTGAAGCAGCTGCTGTCCCCAAGCAAAATCACTCTATTGGTGTTCCAGAACCCTGGCCTGCAGAGGTCTCAGATGCTTGGTTAATTTGACCTTGGCTATTTGTCCCCTAGGCACAGAGGGAAGGTTCTAGCATCTCTAGGCCAACATGGCCCCAGGTGTTCCTCCCATGTTCTCAGGAGGTGCACACCCAGCTTCAGCCCTAGTGGACTTGGAGAAGGGTGTTTAGTGGCACAAGTTTCTGCCTGTGTGCATTCCATGTGCCACAGCAGGTTGAGGGGGAAAAAAGGCATGGAGACTCCTTACGAATAATACTACCGCCTGACCCTCTCCTTGCACTCGGCCTGAACAAGCCAGTGTCTGGCAGAGAAGCCCTCTGCTGACTGACAGCTCCCTGAGGAATGCAGAGAGGTGTGCTTGGTGCCTACGGAGCTGGCTTTGGGAAGGAGCTAGGTCTATACAGCGTTGCGTTGTGAGTGGAAGCACCATGGCCCGGCAGGTGGAAACTCAGTGAGACCCAGGCTTCAGCTCCCAATCCGTTATTTATACCCTGCATCAACTTTATGCCTGCCTGACCTCTGCCCCTTCATTTCTGAGTCTTGCCGACCAATCCAGTCACCCTCTCTGAGAGTTTGTCTTAATAACCAGATTCATCAGACCAAATGTTATTTTTCAGCATTCCAGGGGAAAAATGAATCTCTGCCACTCTAGGACTGCCAGATTTTACTGTGGAGAACTTGGGGCAAAATGCCACTGAAAGGAGAGAGGAGGGGGCAAGGAGGTGAGCAGGGACTGCCAGGGGCTGAGTGGAGGCCGTCTCCACCCTGTGCTGCTAGAAACCAGAAACAAGATACAGGATGATTCTCCTTCTTGCTTGTGCCATGGCTGGCTCCTTTTCATCACTGGGTCTCAGTGCAAATGTCACCTCCTCAGAGATGTCCTCCCTGACCAGCCACCTTGTCACCATCTGAAACGATCCTCCTGAAGGGTTTGGCATGCATTTTCTCCTTTTTTTTTTCTTTTTCTGGAGAGGTTTTTGCTATAAGGCACGTGTGCTAACCAGAAAGACAGAGAGAGGCAGAGAGACAGAAAGCGAGAAATCACCTCCCAGGGGTGATGGCCACACCACAATCCCTTCTCCTCCATTGTCTTCTCAGGATCTTGGGCATGCATGCACACGAGCCCAGTGTGAGTTAAAACCACCGAGTGTGGGACTTGAACCACGGTCAACCACATGGGAGTCCAGCGACACAGTCATTATGCTATCTGCAGGTCCTCATCTTCTCCTTTATAATGAAAGTGTAGGAGGACAGGAAATTTGTTCCCAAGAACCCAGAAAAGGAGTTGGCATACAGCAACTGCTCAGCATTCATTTGCTGAATGAGTAGGTGAAATCCCTTCATAAGGAATTGGAGCAGGGAGCACTCGAGACCAGTGTTTTTCAAACGGCAGGTTCTATTCCCACCACGGGCTGTGACATCTGTGTTGTGCCACATAGCTAGCATTTTAAAAATGCAGTAGAAAAGAATACAGAATGTACATTACACAGATAAGGGTAAGGATTGTCGTGGGAAATCTACAACGGGAACGCCAGGCTTGATTTCTCACCGTGGGATAGTCAGAAAGCTTGATGCTCAGTGGTGAAGCCTAACTTTGCTCAGCCTAGATCTTCAAAAGGAACCTTCCTCCCTTGGAGACTATAAACCCAGTTGTGTAAAGTTTACAATCTGGGGCCCCAAAGCAGAACTTTAAGAAAAGATTCGTTTGTCTTCTATTTAAATGGGGGGGGGGGAAGATGAATAACTTTTTAGTGTAGATATGACCCAGTCTCTTAAGTCTCCACTGACAGGTGAAGGATTATTTACACACTCACACACAAATACGCGGAATCCCACACCAACACCTGCATGTATAAAGGGACTTCCGAGTTTGTAGAAAATGGAACGAAAGTGCAGGTCTGTTTTGGTGCCAGAAGGTTTTGAAATCTATGCCTAGTTTTTTAATAATACATATTATGAACTTGTTAAAGACCCCAAGTGTATTTATACACTCACCAGCACACAAGCACCCTCAACACAGATACATCCACTCACACATGTGTACACACACACAGTAATTCACTCACACACATACCTACTCATTCAGATGAGCGTGTACACATAGACACACGCAGGGACGCACACAGGTTCAAACACATGTAGATGCTCAGCCATGCTCACAAACATACATGCAGATGTAGACATGCGAACAAAACAACAGACACAGTTACAAACATACACACATGCACACACAGACATGCTGTCTCATGCACTGTCACCTCCCCTACTCCCATGGGGACCAGATCTGTTCCCTGGCAAGGGAGGCACCTGAGTTCACATCTCCCCAAACCAAACAGCTGGTGACAGGCTGCTGAGTTCACAGACTCTGTAGTTAGACCAACGCGGGTTCGAATTTCCATGGAGGGAGGGACCCTGGTCAGGTTATTCCATTTCACGGAGCATAAGTCCTTGCCTGAGACAGGAGGCTTGAAGGTCATGGCTACTTGTCAGGTCTGGAAAATGAATGTTGAATGTGCTGGCTGTCCCCACAGATGTATCGGGACCCCACACCCCCCGACAGCCTATGCTGTCCTTGTCTTCTCTGGAGCCAACGAAAACCAGACTGAGTTCTTCTCCAGTAAGAACTCTCCCTGGAAAACCACTGTCTCTCCACCCGGAAATGTCTCTCAGAATGCCATCTGTGACTCCTTGCATAGTCTGTTCCTGCTCTGACTAGGAGGGTCACCTCCCTGTCTCTGGAAGGCTCTGCCATGATGGTCCTGTGTTGGCTGTGCTGGGGCTGAGGCCCCTTGGGGCATCTCTGGAGTACACTGGGGTGCAGTCCTTTCACTGCATCTGGCCTTAAAGGGAGAAAGCAACAGAATGGGGAATGTAGGGAAAGAGTCCTGGGTCCGCGGGCAAGGCACATTCAGATAGGGCACTGGGATGGAGCAGGACAGAGCCCTCCGAGACATGGTTTCTGCTTTACATTTTGCCTTAGAACAATGCAAGGCAGCAGATGTCAGTGACAATGAAACTGAGCAACAAAGAAATGCTTTAAACTTAACCAGAAAGCCGGGCATCAGTCTGCCATCTGGTGCTACTTCTGGTCCTCCTTGGGGAGGCCCAAAGCCCAGCCTGCCCACGGCCTCACCCCCCACACCCGTCATGGGCCCCAGGGCCTTCCTTCTCCTCTCTCTGCTTCCTCCATCGTCAGCCAGCAAATATGCATTTATGGAGGCTGTTACGTGCCAGGCACGTGCTGGGTGCCGGGTGGCTGTGGGACAGGAAGTGAACAGGCAGACACAGCTCCATAGAGACCCCTTCTGGTGAGGGAACAGACATTACCCAAATAGTGATGCCCACCATGGCAAGGCAGGCTGGGACTGGTCTCTGCCAGCTCCAGGCAGAGCTGGGAGGTGGAGGGAACTCGCTCAGATGAAGCAGTTGACTGGAGACATGTCAATGCATCCTTAGTGCTCCCCCCTGAGGAAGGGACAGCGGTGACCTACCAAAGAACCCAAGGCCAGGAAGTCGCTGAGTCCAACCAGCACTTGGGGTTCTTTGACTTAGAGCCAGGCACAGAGAACTGGAGTGTGTGAATCCACTTCTGCTAGATATTCAGAAGGGGCAAGCACACCGACACAGAAAGCGGGTTAAAGGTGCTCAAGGCTGGGGGACAGGGACAGAGGGCCATAGCTAGGGGAGGAGGGATAGGTACAGGGCTTCTTTTGAGTAATAAAAATCTGAAAACCATTGGACAGTACACTCTGGATGCGATAATTTGGGAATTATATCTCCTTAAATAATGTCTCATTTTATTGGGTTGTCTATAAAGTCATGACACATTTTTGCATAGAAAACTACATCATGACTTTTCCAGTGACCCAGTATGTGACGTTTCACCCTCTCTGCCTCCCTAGGGAGCGGCTGGACAGTGGCTTCTCACTTCCTGTCCCTGAGCTTGCCCCTCTCCTCCCACCCCAGCTCCTCTGGATTGCAGTATGAGGAGCTGGGAGGAGGGGAAAGATGCCAGAAGATTCTTGCACCCTGGTGTGGTCCTGAGTTGGTGCGGGTGCTCTCCAGCCCAGGCAGGTGTTTCCAGTGAGCTTTATCTGGCACTTTCATGGGCTCTCTGGAGACTCTTAGTCCCTGGGGAAAGCTCACCGTCCAGTTTCATAACAGGCTCCATTAAAGCTTGTGGCTCCCACCTGTTTCTCAGCAATTTCTACAGCCCCTGGACTGGGATTCGATCCCATGGTTACCTGTCCAAGCAGCCTCTCTTGGACAGGCCCAAGGAGGCCCCTTTCTGGCCCTCCCTTAAGTGAGCCCTGACTGGTCCATGGGATGCCACATCCATCCTGTCTCCTGCTGACTGAGAGGCCAGGCTTCTCTGTGGCTTGGCGTGCCCCATTTCCCTAGTTGTCTAAATTGCTAGTAAGTCGCAGGTTTAAGCCCTGAGATGGTGAGGAAATGTGGCTCCTCACACTGGGGGCTCAGACCAGGGGGTTTCAAGAAATTCAACGGAATTAAAGTTCCATTGGGTTTTGTTTTGTTTTGTTTTTAGAGGGTTCTGCTATAGGGTGTGTGTGCTCACTGGAGAGACAGAGATAGAAAGTGAGAGATCACTCCCTGGTGGGATGGCTACACTGCAGTCCCTTCTCCATTCTCCTCTTGGGATTTTGGGCACACACACACACATGTGCGTGTGTGTGTGTTGTGTGTGTGTGTGTGTGCGTGCACATGCCCAGCGTGAGTTTGAAGCTGCTGGGTCCGGAACTCGAACCATGGTCAATCATGTGGGAGTCCAGTGACGTAACCCTTAGGTCATCTGCCAATCTCAAGTTTGAGTTTATTTTGAAACAAGAAATCTTCAAAATTCATGCATCATTATTTCCTAATATGCCTTTCTTATAAACATTTTGAAGATGTCTTGTATTTTTTTTTTTTAAGGTTTTTGCTATAGGGCACATGCACATGCCAGAGAGAAAGGAGAAAGGGACGAGGAAAAGTGAGAAATCACCTCCTAGGTGGATGGCCATGCCATACCCCTTTCTCCCCTTGGGATTTTGGGCAGGCACGCACAGGCACCTGGCATGTTTATCAAGCTGCCAGCTCCGGGACTCGAACAGTAGAGTCAGCTATGTGGAATCCAGCACCTTAACCACCATACCACCTGCTGGCACCAAAGACCCATTATATCTTAAAATCCTTAGTGATTTTAAAACTGTTCTCTATTTAAGATGAACGGAGAAATCTACCTTCTGCCCTGGCTGTGTGGGCAGGCGGTACTGGCGGCTTTCAACAGCTTCTCTCCAGCGAACTTATCTAAAATCTCCTTTTCCATCTCCTAACACCCAGCCCTGTTGTGCTCGAAGCGGGCAAAGTTTGAGCGGGATTGTGGGAGCGCGTTCGGAGTTGGATCACCCAGCTGCTGGCACTGCCTGTGTAACATCTGCAGGCGGCCTAGTCCCCCCTCCCGATTGTGCCAGCTCACGTTGCTCGGTGCTCCAGCGAAAACGTCCATTCTAACATCCTGTTACAATGATCAAATATTTAAGTGTGATGGGGGGAGCTTATTCTCACTTCTTCGCTGAAGCAGCTGTGTCGTGTCATGTTCACTAAAACCCTGTTCATGCCAAAATGGGCTTGTTCCCTGAACACATTTCCTGAGATGCCCGGGGAACGCTTTTCGACGCGGCCCTTTTAAGACAGTTCCCGAAGTTTCCAGATGGAGTCGATTTTTCCAGCCAGCTTCTGGATGCGCTTCCTTTCATTGGAAATCCCAGCACTTCAAGACACCCTTCAGATAGGATCCATATCCAAAGAAACAACCAATGCTTTTTTAAAAGAAAGTTGACATGGCAGAATCGCACTGGAGTGTTGATCTATTCTCTGGCTTAGCTGTTCTGCAGCCTCTCTAGCCGGGTTGTCCCAAGGACACTGTGAATAAACAGCAAGGCTTTTTTTTCTTCTTCTTTTATGTCCTTAGTGTTGATTTCCCAATTAATCTTGGAAAGGCCCCAAGGACAGTATCTGCCAATTTATAACCGAATCCAAATTGAGGGGTGGCAGGAGTGGGAAGTGAGAGGTTTATTCTCCTCTCAACCGTGTTCAGAGATTATTTTTTAAAGCAGTGACTACCAGGGTATCTCGAAAAGAACCTGAAAAAGTGACGTAGAGGTGACAGCTAGTCACTTTGAAAATGAGGGATGCTTCACAATTAAAAAAAAAAAATTAAAAAGACATTGGAAGGAAAATAATGCGAACACGGCTCCGAATGAGGGATGCTTCACAATTAAAAAAAAAAATAAAAAAGACATTGGAAAGAAAATAATGCGAACACGGCTCCAGATGACTCTAACGCCGCTTGGTTCGAGGTCGGCTTTAGCCTCGGTATTTTACAGGCACCCACTGCCTTGTTCCAACAGGCGCAGGTGAGAGGCCATTGTAGACGGGAAAAGCCTTCTTGAAGCTTCAGGTTGACCCATCTGCTATTTTCTCTGGCCGCAAAGAATGAGTTTTACAGGAGGGACAGGGTGGTCGGTACCAGACGTTGAGTGGGAAAGCAGAATCCCCAGGCAAAGCCAAGTCGCACTGGAAATGTGTCCAAGCTAAGTTGGCCTGGCGGGTCCGGAATGAGTGAGGATGAGGGGGTCCCACCGACAGCTCACGTGTCGGGTGTCTGCTCTGGGAAGGCATCGGGTGAGCGTTTTATACAAGGTTTGCCATTTGGTTTCTGTGAGGTGGGTCCTGCCGCTGTTCACATCTTACACCTGAGGAAATGGAGGCACAGAGAAGCAAAACAGCTTCCCAGAGTCTCCGGGCAGTGGAGAGGTCCAACGAGGATCTGGAGTCCACTTTGAGAACCCCACTTTTACCAAGGAACTTCACACAGTTTCTGGGAAAATGGAATTAACGTATGAGTTTGTTTTGGTGCCAACATTTTAAAATCCATGCATAATTGTTTCAAAATACACGTCTTCCGTGGACTTTTTGAACCCCCTCCCCAAACTCCTCGTCTCCCACGGGGAGATAACAGGCAGCAAGAACAGTGGGTAGTTTGGGTTGTATATTGACTGTGCCCGACGTGAAGCACCTCCCAGCAGCCTTACCTGTTCACACGATTTCCTTTTCACAGATGAGAAAATTAGGACGCAGAGAGACTAAGTAACATGTCCAAGGTCGCATAGCAAGAAAAGTAGGAGCTCTGAGGTCAAGATCCAGGTCTGTCTGGCTCCAAAACCCGAGCGGACCCCTTCTTCCAGCCACTAACTCCAGGATCCTAGAAAAAGGCTTTGTGAAGAGGCCAATGTGGGCTGGCTTTGTGCAGTGCAGTGGTCACGTGCTGCCCAAGAGAAGTTGAATCCCACATGGTGACCACAGTTCGAATCCCCAATGTGGTTAGCCTGAAAAACACCTCACACACACAAGTGCCCAAAATCTGGCAGGCTGGCGGACTGGGGAAGGGCAGGTGGCATGGCCAGGTCCTGTGGAGGGTGAAGCTCTGTCGCTCTCGCTCTCGCTCTCACACTGTGTGCACATGCCTGTGCTCTGTCATGGTCTGGAGAGGAGAAAGAAAAGAGAGAGGTTAGAAAAAAAGAAGCTGCTGGTTGATCAGCTGCTAACCCTTAGAACTGCTGGCCAAAGAAATCTGGGTAGCCCGCGCCTCCCTCCCGCCACTCTCCTTCTGACACTGCATGTAAATTCTTAAAGTGGACGTCACCATTCTTTAAACTTCCCTTTTGTTCTTTCTAGTATGAATGCCTTTTGCTCCTGGGCTGAATGAAAGGAGGCCATGTCTCCCAATTTATGGGGTGATGCCCATTTGGCTGCGTACTTCTCATCAGCCCTGACCTTGGCAACTTTAGTCTTCCTTTATTTAGTTGAGGGTGGGGGGCGTTATTTTAAGGGACAGTCTTCTGTTGTTGTTCTTTGCAAGTAAACTCCAACCCCCTCCCCACCTCCTCCTCCAGGACCCCCGAGATAAATCAGAAATGTCGTCATTGCAGACTCCAGCCCCTAGTTTGTGTGGCTCGCTGTGAGGACAGGGAGGACAGGGAACACAGAGGGTGTTCTGGAAGATCTCTGGGAGCTGCGAAGGACAAATGGCACCTTGCACGCCAGGCTGGCTGCACCGTTTGGGGAACTCGGGCTCGTCACAGACAGGCTGGGCTGTGGTTATTCCCATCCAGGACCCTCCTCAGAATTCCAGAAGGAGTTTGAGGGTGTGGCTAAACTGCATTTATCCTGCTGGGGGATCTGACATGGCATGGCTTTCTCACACTCTGGGGCCACAATGAGACAGTGGGCATGCGTCTGTTTGTGAGATGGAGTCCTCTCAGACGGAAACCAGTCAAGGTAACACAGGAGCCTGTGAGCGGGACTGCTTCCCTGGCTCTGGCTACTCAGAGTATTATGGACACACCTATAAAACCCAGTAGGAACCACCTATGTCACATAGCCAAATGTAAATTACTGTTTAGAGATCTCAACACTGACATTGTATGTGGCTGAGTCAACGAGGGCTTTTTTTTTTTTAAGGAATTATTTATTTAATGTCATTTTTTATTATTATTATTATTATTGCTATAGGGCATATGCACTCACCAGAGAGAGAGAAAGAGAATGTGAGAAAGCAAGCTGCCGGGTCCTGGACTCAAACCAGGATTGGCTATGTGGGAGTCCAGCACCTTAACCACCACACCACCTGCTGGCCCCTACAGGCCTGTTAATGGCAGGTCAAGGGTATATGACCGGTATAGCGCCTAACTCTAGACCTCGGCCCTGCAGGTAAAGGATGCCGCGTGGGACGGCCTTTCTGTGTGTCCCATGTGGCTGACTCGTGAAGTCTGGACAACACTAGATGTTTGTTTTCTGAGTCGAGGCCCCTCATCCTAATCACCCCACAGCAGGACCCGTGGGTGAACAGAGACTGCCTGAAGAACCCCGTTGGAACAGCAGGTCAAGCTAAGGAGCTGACAGTGGGTTCTCCTTAGGATCAGGGCGCTGTGCTCTTCCAGGAAGAGCACCGAAAGAGCCGCATCCAACTTGGAAGCCGCCTGAGCAGCCTCCTCCCACTGACGCGTGCTATAAAGATCTTCGCGGGGAGCTGTCAGATCCTGCCTCCCACCCAGGCATCGCCTGGAACATTACAATTTGATCATTTCCTGTCCAGTGTCACGGGCTGCACATGTACATGGATGTCCGTGTCGCAAAGGTCCAACCCGTAACCAAGGAGCACAGGGAGAGACCCACCGAGGGGGAGCCCCATCACCGTAAGCAAACTCACCCAAGTCCCCGTCACTGAAGTACTCCCCAACCCCCTGTATTGGGGTTGGGAGGGCAGCTTCCTCCTTCCTGTCTCACAGATGCCAAAGGATGCAATAGATTGAGGCCCTGAGCAGGAAGTTTTGGGCCAAGGAGCTTGTGGCGCCGAGTGCAAAGCCTCCCCTGCTACTGACAACCGCGGGGCCTTGGCGAGCTTCACTGTCTGCATATTGGGCTTGTTTTTCCACCCCAGTAGCTGTATGTCAGGGTGGGAGTGAAGGTCAGGGGCTGGTTGATGGAGAAGGGCTTTAAAATATGAAAAGTGCTTGATAAATGTGGAGAATCGGGGTTTGCTCTGATGATGATGGTGATGATCGTAACGAGTCCGTCCAGATGGAGCCTTGGCGTTGACCTGGTGCAGCATCGGAGGCTCCTCTTCAAAGTGAGCTTCCTGGTAGTGACAAGCGCTACCCATGTGCAGTAGAATAGCCTGGGAAGCACAACACAAGTGTATGTTTCCTCCTTAAAAGACAACTTGCTGGGACCAGCAATTGGCTTAATGGCTATGCCGCTGGACTCCCATGTAGTTGACTGTGGTTTGAGTCCCGGAACCGGTGGCTTAAACTCACGCCAGGCGTGTGTGCGTGCATGCCCAAGATCCCAAGAGGAGAATGGAGGAGAAGGGATTGCAGGGTGGCCATCCCCGTGGAGGTGTGTGGGGGGGTGATTTCTCGCTTTCTGTCTCTCTGTCTCTCTGTGTCTTTCTGGTGAGCGCACATGCCCTATAGCAAAAACGTCTCCAAAGGAAAAGACAACTTGCCTTGCGGCCAGCAGGTGGCGTGGTAGTTAAGGTACTGGATTCCCACATGGCCAAACAGTTCAAGGCCCGGACCTGGCAGCCTGCTTTCCCTCCTTCTCTCTCTGGTGAGCACATATGCCCTATAGCAAATTAAATAATAATAATGATAATAAATAAAATTAAATAATTCTAAAAAAAAAAAAAGATAGCTTGCCTTCTGTAGAGTGTTTACATCTTCTCTTGAGTTTCCAGTCTTGTTGATGTTGTATATTTATCTTAACTCCTGGTATAAATATAATACAAACAAATAGCATTTATTAAAACAAAAAAGACTACCTGCCACTCGACCAGGGTGTGGATCCTTGGCTCTCCAGGATCTGTGGGCAGGTTCTGGCCCCTCTGGGAGCCTCAGCCTCCTTGTCTGTAAACGGGGGCAACAGTAGTCGCTCCTCAGAGTCATTACGAGGGATTATATGAGACGCTACGTGGCACAATCACGTGATTACTAGGGGCCCAGCTACCAAACTAAACACTTTAATGGTCTCTCTTAATCCTCCCAGTGGCCCCATCAGACAGGTCCTTTTAGATGTGGAAACTCAGGCACCGAGAGGATACCAAGGAGGATACCAAGGTCACCCAGCTCGTGAGGTGCACGTGGAGGGAATGAATCAAGGCCTGGGTTCTCAAAGGCCTCCACCGGCACCAGCCCCTTCCTCCTAAGTTCCTATGCACCGCCCCCTACCCCAGGTTCTGTTGCTCGGGATGAAGGGACTCTGGGACTGAGGCTGTTGCTGGGAGAACTGAGCTCCTGTGTGTCGTGCCCGCGTCTCCTCCAATGAGCCTCACTGTGAATCCTCGATGCGCTTCCCCAACGTGTAGCGATTGATCAAGAAACATTTAAACAGGCAGCCTTGTGTTCCCTGAGAATGAACAGTCGTAGAAGCCCGTGAGCTGTCAGCAGGCTCTGCCCCGGGTGGCTCTGCTCCCACTCAGGCCTGCTGTCCGTACCAAGCCCGGAGGGAGGTACAGCCTGAGCCCCAGGCTAAGATGGAGCTGCTGGTGGTTCCTTTGCCAAGGGGGCACCGAGAGCTCTCTGGCCCGTTAACATTCACTGTGACATATACCCTGTGAAATTCAGCCCCCAGGGCCTGCGTCACAGACACCTGTGTCCCGTGGGGACTTTGTCCCCTAGGCTAGACCTTGGAGGCCCTAGTCCCACCTTTCTTCTTCTCTGGGGCTGTCCCAGAGGCAGCACGGTATAGCGATCAGAACACTGCCTGAGTTCCAAATCTGGATGTACACCAGCCAGCTGTGGACTTGAGCACACCCCGCAAGCCCTCAGTGCCCCAGTTTCCTCGTCTGTAAAGAGGGGGTAGTCATGGTACTGCCCTCTCAGTAAGCACCATAAATATCTTCTTGTCATCATCCTCTGTACATAGCTGGTGAAGACTGAGCCCACCGTTGTCTCTAAACCACAGGAGGTAGGGGCGGTCCGTTTTCTTCACTGCCATGTGCCCTGTACCTAAGGCTGAGCCTGACGTATAGAAAGTTCTCAGACGTGTTTGCTGTGTATGTGAAGGGTGAGTGGAAAATGCATATGTGACTGCTTCAACATGAGTAAGGGCAGGGGAGGTGTCTTCGCATGCAGTTGAGCCCTTCAGGGGTCCACAGGCCCAGAAGTGACCTTTGAAGGTAAAGGCAGTTTCTGGAACTGAATTCGTTTCCTGCAGCTGTTGTAACAACTCACCACAAACGTAGTGACTTGAAACAACACAACTTTTTATCTTAGTGTTTGGAGGTCAGCAGTCTGATGTGGCTCTTGCTTGTTAAAGGGTGGTTGGGCAGGGTGCCTTGGCTCATGGCCCCTCCATCTGCAGAGCCTGCGATGGCCACTGAAGCCTCACACCGTGTTAGTCTGATGTAGAACCCTCTGCTTCCCTCTTCTCCCTGTAAAGAACTCTGTGGGCCAGCCAGTGGTGTGGTGGGTAAGGCAGCTGGATCCCACATGGCCAACTGCACGGTTTGAGTCCTGGATCACTGGACATGCCGAGTGCTTGTGCGTGTGTGCCCGGAATCCCGAAGGGAAGAGAAATGGAGGAGAAAGGACTGCCGTGTGGCCATTGCCCATGGAAGGTGCGCTCTCTCTCCTCTCTCTCTCTCTTTCTCTCTCTCTCGGTAGCACACGTGCCCTCTGGCAAATTTGGAAAATGGGGAGGGGGGCATCCCTAAGAGCCCTGTGATGATATCGTCCAAACCCATCTCCTTATTTTCGGGACCTGAAGTCCGGCTGCCACCTTGCCTCCCCTCACCAAGGATCGTTACAGTCTCAGTTCCCGGGATTAGGACGTGGACACCTGCCGACCACACTTTCGGCTCTGCACAAAGATGGGAAAGTTCAAGCAGGATCTCTCTGTTTACCTGCCCCAAAGCCACACTGGGGGAGTCCTCAGCACCAGTGCTTCCCTCTGTCGGTCTTTGTGGTCTCTCTTCCTTTGGGCTCCCGTGCTCCGTGGAGGGGTTTCAGCCGTTTTCCGGGACTGGTCTTAGGGCCAGGATAACAGACCTCAGTAAAGGATGGCGGCCCAGAGTCAGAACCAGGAGTCATTGGTCAAGCTCCCCCTCCATGCCCTCACCGGGACATTGTGCAGCATTCCTCCTACTCAAAGCCCGTCTTCTATTGAACACCTACTATGTGACAGGCTCCTCCCCAGGCACGGGACACCTTGTCCCTCACTGAGTTTTCATGCCATCTCATGGATGAGAAAACTGTGGCACAGAGAGGTTCAGAGACCTGCCTGAGGTCATGCAGCCCGTCAGTGGCCAAACTGGGCTGTGAGCCCTTGTCCTCCTGCTTCTCTACCATTCCTGCACATTGCCCGATTTCAGTTATGCACACATAAGGTAAGGGCAGGATTTCTTTTTCTTTTTTTCATTTCCTTTTTCTTTTCTTTTAGATTTTTGCGATAGGGTGTGTACATTCATCAGAAAGAAAGGGAAAGTGAAAAATCAGCCCACCAGAGGGGGTGGCCACACCACAGTCCCTTCTCCTCCATTCTCTCAGGATTTTGGGCACACACACACACATGGGCCCGACATGATTTTCCAGCCCCTGGGTCCGGGACATACACTGCTGCCAGCCATGTGGGAGTCCAGTGCCTTAACCACCACACCACTTACTGACCGTGAGATTTCTTATTAATCTCCATTGCTTCAACTAGGAAACTGAGGCCGAGAATGATTGGGTGGCCTTGAAATCACCTCCCTAGGCCTTTTCTCTGCATTCCACCCCCTTGCCCTGCATTACTGATAAGGAATTTGTTTTCTGTTTGTCTTTCCTCCCTTTTCCTTATTTGCTAGAGGGCATGTGAGTCCACCACAGAAAGACAGGGAAACTGAGGGACAGAGGGAAAGGTGGGAGGTGGTCAAATTGCAATCCCTTCTCCATTTCTCCACCATGTTGGGGCAACACACACACATGTCCAGTGAGTTCTCGAAGTCATCAGGGCCAGGATTCGAACCACTCAGTTGGTCTTGAGGGATCTGTTTCCCCCACCACTAGGCCCTGGAGCTGGCCCCAAGAATTGATTTTTTAAAAACAAATATTTTCACAATACTCCCTGCCCCTGCAGTCCCTTTCAACAGTGGTAGCTGTTTTCAGTAACGCGCCCCCCATCCGCCCGCCCCACACAGGTAAGTAATCCTCACTTCTTTAGGACTGAAATTGGATGGCATCTCTAGCCTGCCACTCAGGACTTTCATTTAGCCAGCCAGCCTGGAGAGATTGCAACCAGCAGGCATATGCGATGCTTGAAAGAGTAAGCATGGCTGGTCTCCCAGGAACTCTGTAATGAAAAATTTCAATCCTGTGGACGAGAGTGGAGTAGACACAGCCCTTGTTACTACCCATGTTGAAATTAAACTAGACACAGAAGGCTCTTGAGGAGCAGGCGGAAGTTACTGGAAGCTCGAACAGCAAGCTGCGGGGTTGGGGGGGGTGAGCCTCTGTCAGGGAAGAGTCTCTGATTCCAGGGTACATGGAACCAGTGCATTTCTCCTTCGGAGGATCCATGTCTCCGAGTCCACAGGGACAGAATGGGGTGCAGCCAGGAACTCGGCCTCCTCTCCCTGCCCTCTTTGCTGGGTGAGGGCTAGACTGTAGGCCTGGCCCCAGGACTTGACCTCGGCTGCAGGGCTTCCAGAATGGGGGAGCCCTATGCTAGACATATCGTGTACTTGGCCTTCTAGGCGATGACATTTCCTCCCCAGTCCCCAGGCTTTAGGACGTGCTTGGTGTGCCGGGGCTGAGGTTGCAGGCCCCCACCCCTATCAGCACGTCTCTTTGTTGTGGTATTCCTGGATTAAGGGTTGAATGAAGAAATGCCGTGATGACTTCCAGTGTGAAATCCTGTTCCTCCCCATCAACCGGATCTCTGGGTGACTTCCTGGTGTCCAGAGTCCTGGGAGTCGGTACACTGTCCACCCACTGTCCCTTAGCCCGTCATTCTCCATTCTCCATGTGCCCTCCCACACCGTTATACACGTGCACACATACATACACACACGCACACACATGCACACGCACAGTGCAGGCTGCAGCTCTACAGGAATACAGGCTTCCTGCCGTTAATTGGAGGCCCTGCCTATAGTCATGGCCCAATAGTCTATTCACAGTTCTTGTGAGTCTAAGAACTGCTGCCCTAGCTAGTACTTATTTCAGGGCCCACGACTGCTTAGCATATCAGCACGTTCGAGTTATAAGCACCCTATTAGCTGGAACACCTTGCTTATATTAAGTATTCTTCAGGATAAAGAGTTAAGGAGAGGCCAGCAGGTGGCATGGTAGTTAGGGCACTGGACTCCCATCTGGCTGACCATGGTTCAAGTCACAGACTTGTTGACTTAAAACTCAGACTGGGCTTGTGTGCATGCGTGCCCAAAATCCTGAGAGGAGAATGGAGGAGAAGGGATTGCGGCATGGCCATCCCCCCTGGAAGGTTATTTATCGCTTGCTCTCTCTCCCTCTCTCTGTCTGACTAGCACATGTGCCCTATAGCAAAAATTCTCCCCCTCCAAAAAAAGAGTCAAGGAGGTAAGAGATAAGGCTTAGGTATATGGCACAGAGAATAAGCTGGCCCTGGGGGTGGGATGGGGGTGCTGTGGCTGCACCCCAGTGGCCAGGGCTGATCTGCAAGCTCCACCTCTTCCTGAAGCCCCAGGAGACTCTAGCCTGAGCCACTTCCTAGCAGCAGCCAGGACACAGCTTTCCTCGCCTGTGTCCACCTCCTGGAAAGTGACAGTGCTCAGTGTTAGGACCTGCCCCCTACCCTGCAGCTTCCGAGAATCAGCCCCTCTCTCCAGACTCTCACTGCCCGTCAGGCTCTTCTCCATCTTCGCATCTAAGGTTCTTGCGGTCTTGATTGAGTAAGTAGAATACTCTGGTTCCGTCTACATTGGTGGAGGCATCTAGAGCCCCAGGAGTCGGGCTTAACCCCAAAGCACACAGGCGGAGCAGCACCCAGTCTCCCAGAACAGGAGGAACTCCCATTTCTTGAGGGCCTGCTGCGTCCCAGGCATTGTACCTGCACGATGTGGTTTTATCACCTGGGTACCACGGTCCCCCTTGTTACAGATAAACGAGGTGGGACCAAGAAAGGTTCATTAAGCAGCTTGTCCAAGGCCTTAACAACAGTGCAGGCAAGAGCCCGGGGCCCATGACGTCAAAGGCTGGGGCACCTGGCCCAAGTCTAGGGGAACTTGGACAAACATGGCTCCCTATTTCTGGGAGGTCTGTTTGCCTTTGGTTCTGGGTCACTTTGTCCCCTGAAGTCTATGCTGCCAACTCCCTTCCAGCCTGGCCACAGGCCCTTGGCCCGCATGGCTGCATAGCGCTTTCGGTCGGAAAAGACGGGGCCCAGGGCTGAGCTGCAGACACACCGTTCCATTAGCCAGGCCACCCGCCCTGGCCCCCGGAACCCCGGGCACCTAACATCCATCGCCCCTGAAGATGAATTGCCACCACCA
Organism: Tupaia belangeri chinensis; assembly: GCF_000334495.1. Taxonomy (NCBI): domain Eukaryota; kingdom Metazoa; phylum Chordata; class Mammalia; order Scandentia; family Tupaiidae; genus Tupaia; species Tupaia belangeri. The sequence goes on from NW_006159512.1 coordinate 7,887,547, forward strand.
GCAATTTTGAATAGTATGAAGTGGCATGGCCAGCGGCCCAGACAGAGCAAAGTCCACAGATCCTTGGCCTTCGAGGGCGAACACCATTGCCCTTGGCTTCCCTTTTGATTTGCTCTTCAGCTTTTAAAAAGAAGAAAATGGAGAGGATCAGTGAGTAGAAATCTAATTCAGAAAAAAAAATAATAAACGAGTTCGCATAAACAGGAAATGTGACACACTGCTAGCTGACCTGTGCTGTCCGGGGCTTTTTAGAATGGTAGTACATAAGGCTCCTCTCGCCTCCCCTAATGCTCCTGGGTTCCTAGGCTTAGACATCGGGTCGAAGAAGCAGAGTTGGTGCCCATAAGGAAGGGAGGGGAGAGAGACCGTCTCGTGCCCCTTCCCTGTTTGCTCAGCCAGGCTCACAGTAGGTGTCCTCAGCTGCTCAGGTCTCGATTTGCCATTCTCTGTTTACATCTTCCTTGGGGGAATGTTTGCTTGCAGGAGACAGAAAGTCACCCTCCCTGCTAAGGGGAAGGGGAGAATATGGGAAGGCAAGGCCAAAGCAGAGAGGGGTTGGTGTGGACCTGCCACTGCCTCCATCTCGTTAGGCATCGTGGACTCAGGGAGAGGAGCCAGGTCCCCCTGCTCTCTCTGGGCCCATCCCTGCTACTTATTCTGTGTCTCTGTCCCCCTCCATGCACACACACTGGTGCATACATGCACGTGCACACACACACGCCTCTCTCTATATATATACACGGCTCGACTGTGCTCACACAAGAAGGCCATACAACAGTACCTTTGGCTCCGTGGGTGCAGTAACCCCTGCTGGTTTATCCTGTCTCTCTGGTTGTCAATGCCACCTTCATCAGAAAGTTGAACTGGTTTCGGTCTCTCTGTGCCTCACTTTCCTCTTCTGCACAATGGGTAACAGTACTTCTAGCTTAGAATTTCTGTGGTGGTGAGAAGAGTTGGGCTGTGTTGCTCAACTCATTGTGGCTCGAATGAGTGTAACTCGGTGCCTGTACATAGTTCATGCTCAGAATGGCGTTATTACTGCTGTCCATTCTGTCGTTCAGTGTCCCTTATCTAAGGACTGCCTCAAAGAACACAGCCACGCAGAAAAACAGGCTTGTTTCCCTTGAGGAAGAACTATAAACACGATAGGATCAGCTGGTGGTACGTAGGTTAAGGCAGCAGACTTCAAGGCCAGCTTCAAGGTTTGAGTCCCAGACCTGGAGGCATGAAAATTACGTGAGGTGTGTGTGTGTGCCTGCCTAAATCCCTGGTGAAGAACGGAGAAGGGATTGTGGTGTGGCCATCCTCTCTGGTAAATGTCTTTCTCTCTCTCTTCTCTCTCTCTCTCTCTCTCTCTCTCTCTGTGTGTGTGTGTGTGTCTCTTTGTTGAGCACACATGCCCTATAGCAAAACTGAAAATAAATAAGATTTAAAAACAAACACTTCATGTTAGGTTGGATTTGTATAAGCTACTTTCTCATTTTCAAAGCACCACCATGGACATTCTCATTTGATTCTTTAGGGTTCTGAGGTGTTGTTAGGACTATTTGATAATCAAGGAAATGAGAGGTTAGGCTATCGCCTGAGTTACAGAGTGCAGGTGATGGAGCCTAACCCCTCATCCAGGTCTCCATTCTAAATCAGCTTCATCAGAGGTGAAAGGTATCATAACCCATCATATTTCTCTTTATACCTTGGCTACTGGGAAACTCAAGCTATATGTGATGCCTAACCATGACGGTTAATGTATTTCTTTTATTACAGTCACTACTTAGATAAGGTAGACTTCTTCATAAAACACAGCGTAAGTGCACCTGTGTCGAGTGGCAGAACAGTGCCTGCCTAACACATTCAGAAGTGGTGAGGATGAGTTTTATTTATTGATGTAAGATTTTGCTGTAGGATGCATGTGCTCGCTGGAGAGAGACAGAGGGAAAGTGAGAAATTAACCTCCAGTGGAGAATGGCCACACCACAATCTCTTCTCCTCCATTCTCCTTCTGGGATTTTGTGCACACATGATTGCATTTTCAGAATTTTTTTCTTTTCTTTTTTTTTTTTTTTTTTGGAGAGGTTTTTGCTATAGAGCGTGTGCACTCGCCAGACAGACAGAGAGAGGCAGAGAGACAGAAAGCGAGAAATCCCCCCCCAGGAGGGATGGCCACATCACAATCCTTTCTCCTCTATTCTCCTCTCAGGATTTTGGGCATACTCACACACGCGCCCAGAGTGAATTTTAAGCCACCAGGTCCAGGGATTGAACTGCACTTGATTACGTGGGGGAGCCCAGCGATGTATCCATTATGTCATCTGCTGGTCCCACTGCCAGGCCTTGGAAGAAAACCTACCCCACCCTCCATCTACTGGAAGGAAGCAGAGGTAGCCTGGGGTGGAGGGAGGGGCCCTCCTTTGTACCCTTTTCAAGAGAGGGGACCCAGATCACGGAAGGGCAGAGGTGACAGGCTGCATCCTCCAGAGCCCAGAGGCTCCCCACACAGCAACAATGGTGCTTTAGAAATAAAATTCATCTAGGTCAGCAGGTGGTATAGTGGTTAAGACAGCTAGGTCCCACGTGGCCAACTGTGGTGTTTGAGTCCTGGACCCAGTGGCTTGAAAAACATACTGATGGGACCAGTAGTTGGCGTAATTGCTTTGTCGCTGGACTCCAGGGGGTGATTTCTTGCTTTCGGTCTCTTTCTGTCTCACTGATGAGCATGCACACTCTATAGCAAAACTCTCTCATTTAAAAAGAAAAAAGGGACCTGGCAGTAAAACACCATCTGCCTCACCTGACGTCTTTTGGAGGCTGACTAGCACCTTTCCAGGTTGAAGGCCTTAGACCTGTCCCTGACAAACCCACGGGTTTAACAGGAAGTGTTGCTGTGCATCTAGGGGAGGGCTAATGACTTTCTTGACCTGTCCTTCAGTTTCCGAAGGAATGACACTAGAGCGCCCTGTCAGATCTGCATACCCCAGACCGAAGCTGGACACTCCTGGCCCGAGTCGAAGCTCTGGCCCCGTGCCACCTGTCTGAGCCTCGATCTCCCTGTCTGTGAGATGAGGGTAGTATCAGCTCCACTGAGGGTTGTGGTAGCAGCTGGTAGTATTAATAACAATGACAACAAAGACAGCTGGCTCGCAGGGAGGACTTTATTTTATGGGGCGATAATGTTTGCAATGTCCCAAATACTGTGGTAAGCTTGTTGCACAAGTTTTAATTCATTAACGTCTCATAATGACTAGTGAGAAAACAGAGAAGTAAACACCTTGCTCCGGGCCACACAGCAAGTGCGTGGCAGAGGTAGGACTAAGCTGAACAGAAGGTACTAGCTCCTCCTACAGAGAAGGGTAGGTTTTCAAGTAGTGTCGCGTCTCTTTCCTTCCACGGGGACTGAGAGGCAGAAGCCCTCCTTGTCTGTAAGGTGATAACTGTAATTGGGTGTCAGTACCCCACGTGTCTCTCTGTCTGACCCCCTTCCATCCTCCAGCCTTCATTATTTTTTCCCCTGTAAAAACCCAGACCTGGCGTGTGGTCTTGAGGCTGGAAGACAGCTGGAATCTCCATTTCTGCTGCAGGCGCTCTCGGGGAGCCGGTTTATGGTCTTGAAGACAGGAGCTTGGTTGTAAACACACGGGGTCGTGGGTAATCCAGCTTCTCTCCTGCCAGACACTGATGTGGGTGCAATCCCTTTGAATCTCTTGTCCAATTTTACCTTTGTGATTCTTGCAAATGAGCTATCTTTTCAACTTGACAAATCCCATCCTTCAGAGTCCACTGACAAACGCCCCAACACACCTCCCTAGGCAGGGCTTTCTCCTCGGAGCTCCATGTGTAACCCCCACATTCCCTCCTTAGCACATGCCAAATGCCGAAACTAAGCTACCTGTTTGAGCCCTCCCACCTCACCGTGGGCTGATACCTGGTATGGGTCCCGTGCCACAGTCCGACGGGGCCAGTAGGTCTCCAGGACTCGGCCCATGCTACCCACTGTGACTGAGGACTTGCGGGGACGAAGGAATTGACTCTTTTCCTTCCCTGGATACTCACCCCCGATAAATCATTCCCTGCTTTAGTTTTATTGTGAGAGCAAAATAAAACCTCTCTGGAGTACCCATATATCTGTCTCTGGCTAATTTATAGGGCCTTTGGCACAGAGAGATGTGTCCCCAGGAGACGGTGAAAGTCAGGTCAGCCCGGTGTCCCAGATTAGACTCTGGGGTGAGGGGCTGCCTTCACTGCCCTGGCTCTGAGGACCCTACTGTCCCTGGAAAGGGGCTCTATCCCATCCCATGAGAGCCCAGAAGGCCGAGTGAGTGTACCACAGGGCATCTGATGTCTTCACAGAGAAAAACAGCTACATAAGAGGACCCCTAGTCAACCCTAAAAAAGGCATGAAATCCTGCCACCCGCCCCAGCCTGGATGAAGCGCGAGGGCCGTCTGCCGGTGAACTGCGCAGGCGCAGAGGACCGGTTCTGTACTCACCTGTGTGTGAGGACCTAGAGTCCACATCGGAGGGACTGAACGTTGGATGGGGGTGACCGGGGGCTAGAGTGAAGGGAAACAGGGAGTTAGCGTGTGCTGGATACAGAGTTTCGGTTGAGGATGAGGAGAAAGCTCTGGAGAAGGGCGGTGGTGCCGTTTGCACGGCAGTGAGAGGACACGCAGCCTCGCTGAACTTGCACTTCACAGGGTTAAAGGGGCCGCGCAGGGGCAGGGGTAGGTGGGGCGTTCTGCAGGGCTGTCCTACGTGGATGGTTCCACTCTGGCACCTGGAGACCTCCCTGCATGTTCCAGGCACGCAGGTGCTCGTGATCTGGGCTGGCTGAGGCTGGATGGTTGGCGGCATTTGGACCCTGTTGGGAGTCTTGCCTCTCTCTTTCTCTTTCTCTTAGAAGAGATCAATAAACTTTTTTAAAAGGATTAATGGCTCGCCTTGTGGTCTAGTAGTTAAGGGAGGGTCCTCAGAGCCAGGGCAGTGAAGGCAGCCCTCACCCCAGAGTCTAATCTGGGATGCCATATGGGCGGACCTGACTTTCACGGTCTCCTGGGGATGCTGTCTCTCTATGCCAAAGGCCCTATAAATTAGCCAGAGACAGATATATGGGTACTCTGGACCCCACGTGGCTGACTGTGGTTCAAATACTCACCCCAGTGGCTTAAATAACATGCTGGGCATGTGTGCATGCACGCTCAAGATCCAGAAAGGAAATGGAGAAGGGATTGAAGCCTCTCCACGCCCCATGGTGGGTGCTCTCTCCTCTCTCTGTCTCTCTCTTTCAGAGAACACACACGCTCTCTAGCAATAGTAATAAAAAGATGGTAGATTTTGGGGCCAGCAGATGGCATAATGATTATGTCGCTGGACTCTCACGAAGTTGACCACGGTTTGAGTCCTGGACCCAGCGGCTTAAGACTCACACCAGGCGCATGTGTATGCATGCCCAAGATTCTGAGAGGAGAATGGAGGAGAAGGGATTGCAGTGTGGCCATCCCTGCTGTGAGGTGATTTCTCACTTTCTGTCTCTCTGTTTCTTCAGCAAGCACACACACCCTATAGCAAAAATCTCTTTAAAAAAAAAAAAAAAGGTGGTTGATTTTGTGTTATGCATATTTTTAGCCCTGCATGTTTTTCTGCCCACATCAGCACCTGTGGAGCTTGTGCCAGATGGAACGTTTGTCCCTGTGGGGTTTCAGGAGACAGAAGCTGGCCCCGAGGCCTCCCCTCTGCACCTTCGTGGGCACGGTGCAGATGGCCTGGGTTGCTCTTTCTGTCCCTTCCCTCTCTCCTCGGCGGAGTTGCATACAAGCCCTTTGAGATCAACTGCCGTCAGTCATAGAACGTTACAGCAGAGCTGAAGATAAAATAACGGACATCCACCCAATTGAAGTTGAATTTCAGATGGACAGTGAATCTTTTTAGCATAAGTATACCCATGTGACATTTGGGACATACTCATACTAAGATGATCTGCAATTTCAATTTCATTAGTGCTCTCTGTATTATCTTTGTTTTTAGGTTTTAGAGATTTTTGCCTTAGGGTGCATGCGCTTGCCAGACAGAGAGACACACAGTGAGGGGGAAAGTGAGAAATCACCCCCCAGGGGGGATGGCTATGGTGCAATCCCTTCTCCTCTATTCTCCTCCTGGTATCTTGGGCCCACATGCACATATCTTTGTAAATCTAGCAAGCTGACGTGAGCGGCAACCCAGAGATGGAATGGCAACCCAGGGATCGAATTCTTCCCGGTAACTTAGTGGTTCAGGGCTGGAGGGTGGTGATAAAGGTTTTGGCTATGGAGGCACAGAATCTGGTTAACTCATGTGAGTCCAGCTTCCCCATCTTGAAGCTCTGTGACCTTGGGAAGGTATTCAGTTCTCTGAGCCTCAATAACTCTATTTTAAAATGTGGATAATAATAATACCTTCCTCCTGAAATGAGAAAGGATTAAGTGATAGTCCCTTAGCCAAGTGAGGGTTCGCTTAGAGTTCGCTCTTCAGATTGTCCTGTTACTTCATTCCTTTATGTTTAAAGATAGCCATGAGCTTGATCCGAGCACTAGGGTGGAGCTGAGACAGGAAAACCAGTTTGGAGACGGGTCTTCACCCTAGCCTCACCAGATGAGCTGTGGACCTCCAGGCAATCAGTTCACCTCTCTGGTTCTCAATTTTCCCAGCTCTAAAATGATTAAACAGTTGTAAGAGCCCTTCCTAATTCAAAAGTATGAAACCTCAATAAAGTGGCTAGTCATTTTTTTTTTTATTCCGAGTGTGCCTCCCTTGTGTCTCCCAACGTCGCGAGGTATCCACACATATTTTCCCACCTGATGCTCACAACCGTGAGAAGTGGGTGTTCTCTTCCCCCACTTGACTGCTGCATCTCAGGACTCAGAGAAGTTAAGTCACTGGCTGAGGATCACACAGCTCTTACGTGGCAGAGCCCAGCTTCCAACTCCAGTCTTCCTATAGTCAAATTCTCATCATCCTCTTCAAACTAAGGATTGACTTCTGAGGAAGTAGTGGAGGGCGGCCGGGCCTCACAGCCACATCCCCTGGTCAAGTCTCCCTGGATGGATTATCCTCTGGCAGGTTCACCTCACTAAACCAAGGTGGCTCCCAAAAGGCTGATGGGAATGGTGTGTAGATTATCTTCCCTACAGCGTAGCATCCGCCATCTTGCATCATTAAGATGTTAACTAGACAACAGAGAACTCTTGAATCTTTTTTTTTTGTTTTTAAATTTACCAGAGTGTGTGTGCTCACCAGCGAGACACATAGAGAGAGAGAGAAAGACAAAGTGAGAAAGCACACCTCATGGGGCATCGTCCATCACTATCTCTTCTCCATTTATCCCTCCTTTAGGGATTGTAGGCATACATGGACACACACCCATTGTGTTTCTCAAGTCACAGGTCTGGACTCAAACCATATACTTGGCCATGGGGAATCTGGCCATCTCAACTGCCATGCCTCCTGCTGGCGTACCTTTCATTTTGAAGTCATCAGTCCCTTTCTGTCCGTTCTGCAAACCAGTGAAGACTGACAAGACGATGCCTGTAAGAAAGGCATTCTGAGTCACTTCTGGCAGCAGAGGCCAGGATGGACAACAAATACGCCACCTTCCACACGGCAGAGAGAAATATTGCACATTTCATAAAGGACTCTAAGGATCCTAACAAAATAAATAACCAGAGGCTTTTTCGTCTTTTGCTTTAGATTTCAGCTTCAAAGTTCAGAACTAATTTTTGTTCTTTTCATTTTTGGACTGGCCATTTAGAAGTTGGGTTTGGGTGGTCTCTGCCGACCAGTAAAGACCACATGATACATCCTTGGATGCAGACTCTAAGCTTGAAGTAGGCCCTGGATCTGCCCCTCAGCACATTCTAAGAGAAAACCAAGGCAGCTCAATTAAAAGGAAAAATGAAGGGGCTTGTAATTAGGAGGTTGTGGTATAAGCTAAAGGCCTAGAATTGGTACCTGGTATGGCAAACTAAAAATAAAACAATTCCACAAAACAAGCGGGAGAATCCCGGTGATGCTGGGATGCTGGGAGTTGGAAGATGAAAGAGGCAGTATCCTTCACATCTTCCCTTCTCTCCCCCAGACAAAGGTGCTGAGCATCCCTGCTCAAGAATAGGCCGTTCTGCAAAGGGCCAGCCTGTCTACTGGAGTAATAGGCTGAGATGGAGTCTGCTAGGATTTGAGGGGCTGCGTAGGCAGCCATAAACCTGCTGGAGAACAGAGACGATGGAGTATAATTCTTCTAGACACATGCTCTCTGGCTGGATTTAGACATAGTACGAACTGTGATTAGAATGCACTACCTGATAAACCTGTTAAGAATGTTTACCATATCTGCATGACCTCATGATCTATCTAGCAGACTTCCAAGCCCTGATGTTGGCCGATGAAGTAGAGGAGAAATTTGGGACAAGTCTAAGACATGTGAGATGGTTATTATAATTGCCCACTTGAGAGTTTGGTCTGGTTCACCAGGCTCCCAATATAATTGTCAACAGGTAGGTCTCTAGAGATCTAGAAGGAAACAGTAATATATTTATTTGCCTCCCTTCCCCTCCCCCTTGGTAGTGACAAATTACATTATTGGAACCTTCTAGAAGGAAAGATGCCTACCTTTGGTCAATCCCTGAGCAGTCAGTCCTAAGGTCTTGACTGGTTGAATTGTGTGTTGTATTCCTCAAGGTCCTACGTTCAAAACACTTGAAGATCCAACCTTCTCCTAGCTCCTCCCAGTCAGCCCTTTGAGGAGCATGAGTGTGCCTCACCTAGTCAAGAGCGGATGCAAAGCCAGGGAAATTGTCCATCTTCAGTCCTTAGAGCCAAACAGACTCACTCCCCAGAACCTGGCATCACAGGCTATGCAGCCAGCAAGGAGGCCAATGGGAACGGGTGGGCCCCAGGTGAGCGAGACTCTAGGAAATGACATTCACCACACCAGGAGTGTCTTGGATAATGCTGGAGTGGAGGTGATTGATGGACAAACCGGGGGCCAGAAAGTGGCCTGGTGGTTAAGGCACTGGACTCCCAATTGAGGTTTGAGTCCCAGACCTGGTATCTTGAAAATCCATGCCAGGCTCGTGTGTGTGTGTGTGTGTGCCCAGAACCCTGAAAGGAGACTGGAGGAGAAGGGACTGCCATGTAACTATCCCCCCGGAGGTGATTTCTCACTTTCCACCTCACTGTCTCTCTCTGGCGAGCACACGAGCCCTATGACAGAAACCTAAAATTTAGAAAAGAAAATCATGTGGGGCGTGGGTGCGTGTGTGCCTAAAATTCCTAGAAGAGAATGGAGGAGAAGGGATTGTGGCATGGCCATCTCCCCAGGGGGTGATTTCTCACTTTCTCTGTCTCTGGTGAATACACGGTTCGCTATAACAAAAAAAAAATAAGAGCCGGTGGCCTCAAGACA
>NW_006159512.1:7897995-7931421 GCF_000334495.1 Tupaia belangeri chinensis
GTGTGTGCCTAAAATTCCTAGAAGAGAATGGAGGAGAAGGGATTGTGGCATGGCCATCTCCCCAGGGGGTGATTTCTCACTTTCTCTGTCTCTGGTGAATACACGGTTCACTATAACAAAAAAAAATAAGAGCCGGTGGCCTCAAGACATACCATGATTTCAAAAGACAACTGTAATAAAACTACTAGCTGCAGTTCCTCACTGTTTCCAGCTAAAGAATGTTCTCTTCCCTTTCACAGGCCACGCTCTAATTGGGTAAGTGGTTCCTCTAGAAATAATTAGAGATTGTAATCAGTCCCTATTCAGAAGTCTTTCTTGCAGGAACTGATTTGCAAGTCTCTTCAGGCTTGGCCTTAAAACTACCCCCCCAGAGCTGGGACTGGTAGGAGAGAGGTGGAGCCCGCAGAAACCAGGATGAATTTTAGACAGAAAGGAGAGGGAGGCCGACATGTGTCAGCAGACACCCCAGTGCACACAGTTTCCATTCTCCGTTCAGAAGCATCTGGAAGGATTAAACCAGCTTCAGCTCCCAACTCCTCCTGCCGGGCCTCAGACTCAGGACCAAGACCTGGGCTCTCTGGGTCTCAGCATGCCCACCTGCCCATCAGAGGAAAGAGGAATTCAAGAGGTTCCTAGCACCAAGCAAAGATTTCCCAATTGTTCTCTACCTTCCCTGGGACAATGTTCATGTGTGTAGTGATTCCACTGTGGGTTCTTCAAGTCACACTCATTCACCAAATAGTCTTTGAGGGGCCTGGCAGTGTGCTAGGCACTGGAATTACAGCTGCAAATGTGACAGATGAGGAGCCTCCTCCAGGGGGTGACAGCAAAGCGACTGACTTTTGCAGGGTTAGTGAGTCAGCGGCGATGGCAGAAAGTCTGTCTGGTCACCCTCCCTCCAGCCTAAGGCAAGAAAAACTAAACGGGTCCTCAGCTATGCCTGGTTCCTGCAGGAGGCAGGTGATTGATCTGGTGAAGGCCAGTTTTGTTCTTTTTTTTTTAAGTTTTGGTATAGGGCACATATGTTCGCTGGGGACAGAGAAAGCACCCCCCAAGGGTGATTTTAAAAAGCAAATGTAATAATACTATCATTTTTAAAACAACTATAATAATACTATAGTAATTTTAATACATCCCTAAGGGGAATGGCCACGTTGCATCTCTCTCCTCTGGATTTTGGCATGCATGCACACACGCACAGGCACCTGGCATGTATCTCAAGCCGCCAGGTCTAGGACTCAAACCACACAGTTGGCTGTACAGTATCTAGCCACCATAGCCACCATGCCACCTGCCTGGCCCATAGAAGTTCTGTTCTGGTGGCACCTTATGCACTGAGGGTTCAGAAGCAGAGGTGGAGGATTTGTACCATGCCCTGTTGTAGCCATGCTTCCCGGGATGGGTGAGTTCTGGGTTGGGCCAGGCTGTGACAGTAGCATGTCCTTTGTTGGCCCACGTGTTGTAAGCCAGGCTTCTCCCAGACACAAGGGTGGGAAGATGAAAAGCAATGATGCCCGTCACCCTAAGGACTTCCCTCACCCGTGGGCAGCCCATCCCCGGAAGAACTTCCGCAGCCCTTGAATAAAGGGGAGTGGGGACATTTACAAAGCCTTTGTGGGAGGAAGAGTACTAGGACTGCGATGTTAAGGGAGGGCCTTGCCTGATTCGGAGGCACCTTTAAACCCAGCAAATTGCTCTGTATCCAGGCCTGCACCCACACCCTGCCAGCCAAGCAGGCCTGAGCCCTTGAACTGGGGTCACTTGGTGGGCCTCGTCTGGCAGGAAAGCTAGACTTACAATATGTTCTAAGTTTTGACCCCAGGGGCATTTGTAAGTGTCCTAAAACACAAATGGCTAAATTTCACTTCGTTTTTGAAAATGCATCTTTTATTACGTTTGAAACAGATCTTCTTGCCCATTTCTGAGTCAATCCCTTCCCTTCTCTCTTCTCCAACCCCACCCTCCCAGAGGTCTAGAGCAGAGTGAGAGGTGAAAGGACCTGCCATACGCAGGACTAGATAATAAAACACCTTTTGGTGCTTAACCATCTGAAAGCATTGGTCCGATGTCCTCCAGGCCAGCTCAGATCAAAACCTGACCTTGGTTGGGACCAGCAGTTAGTGTAATGGCTATGTCGCTGGACTCCCATGTAGCCGACCGTGGTTCGCATCCTGGACCCAGTGGCTTAAACTCACGCTGGGTGCGTGTGCGGGCATGCCCAAGATGCCAAGAGGAGAATGGAGGAGAAGGGATTGCGGCGTGGCCATCCCCCCGGGGGGTGATTTCTCACTTTCTGTCTCTGTCTCTCTGGCGAACACACACATCCTATAGCAAAAACTTCTCAAAAAAAAAAAAAAAAAAAAAAAAAAAAAAAAACCTGAGCTCGGTGAGGTCTATGATTCACGTCGGTGTCACTGGGCCACTGGCTGTATCCAGGCAGCTCACGTCACTACCGATATCCTCAGGCTCCAGATTCTTTTTGGCATCCTCCTTCCAGCTCCCTAATCACTCACGAGACCAGATGGCAAAACAAATGGCGATTAATATTTCAGTGACATAAGGAATTGGAATTCTTTTTCTTTTGACTTTAAGTATGAGGGAACTTCAAAAGGATTGTGGAAAAATGGAATTAAGGTGTAAGTTTACTTCAGTGCAAAACATTTTGGAATTCATGCATTGTTGTGGTGTTTTTGTTTTGTTTTTCTAGTTTTGTTTTTTTTTGTTTTGTTATTTGCTATAGGGCATGTGCACTCACCAGAGAGAGAGAAAGTGAGAAATCGCCCCTCTAGGGGCATGGCCACACCACAATCCCTTCTCCTCTTAGGATTTTGGGCATGCTTACACACGTGCCTAGAATGATTTTCAAGCCAGTAGGTCTGAGATTCGAACCATGTAGTCAGCCATGTGGGATTCAGCACCTTAACCATCATGCCACCTACTGGCCCTCATGCATGATTTTTTCATAACAAGCATTTTCCATGAAGTCCCTGAAGACCCCTTGTATTTATTAAGTACTTTTTAAGCATAAAGTCCACAAAGGGGGCATCAACCCTGAGCTTTGAACTTGATATGTCCCATCCTGTCCATCCTCACAGAACACACTTGTGCAGGAACTCTGACCTGCCCCATTAGAGCAAGGGAAATCAAGGCCCAGGCCACACAAGTGACTTGTCCAGGGTCATGCAGCTGGGACTCCCATCCCTGCCCCTCGTGTCCAGACTGTGCCCTCTTTCTGCCATGTCGTGCTGCTGAGGTTCCTTAACCAGAAGGTGATGCAGGTGAGAAATACCTTGCATGTAGCCATAGAAGGCCTAGGGCCAGACTGATTTCTACTTAAACTCTGGGCCCTGGCTGCTCCAAATCCCACAGGGAGGAGATCTCCAGGTAGGTCCCAGATTCCCCAGTGGAATGGTAGGAAGAGGAACAGAGATTTTTATACGGCCTTTGCTGGAGGAAGTTACATTGGGACTGTGGATGCCTGATTCTGAGGCAACTTCAAGCCAAACCAGTTCTTCTGTGCCCCACCCTGTACCCCGACCATGTCTGCCAAACAGGACTGAGCCCTTGAACTGGGTACGTGGCCATAACAGCCAACACTTTAACTATGCCACATTCCAGGTAGTCTTCTGATTGCTTTACATATTCCATGAGCTTGGTCCTACTATTATTCACACCTTACAGATGAGAAAATTAAGGCACAGAGGGGCAAAGTAACCTGCCCAAGGTCACTCAGCCAAGTGGCAGGGCCAAGGATCAAACCCAGGGGAACTGGTTGGCTCTGATGGTCTTATCTGTGAGGAGGGGCATTGCATTCCATGCTTAGAAGAAGGAAGGGGGTGGGCTTGGGCCGGAAAAGGACGCCAGTGGGGAGTTGAGCTTTCTGACAATGCCCTGGAAGCTGCCACTCTCATTGCCACCCCTGGTGAAGATGCACCGTGGAGCCTACATCCGTCCATGGGGCTGTCTGGGAATGTGGGCTTGTGCCCGCTCCCTGCCACCACCAACAGCTATCCCTGCAGCCTTTGACTGTGCCCAGCTTCTGCAGAAGGCAGCCAGGTCCTCCCTGTGCCTGCAGCTCCAGGACAGACAGCAGAGAAGGCAGGCCGCTGGGCTGCAGGCAATGGAGCTGTTCGTGAGAGGCTCCTGGTGAGTGCAGAAGCAGCGCAGGGAGATGGTCATACAGGCCTGGCCCACGGCAGGACGGGATGACCTCTCGCTTCTCTGCAGAAGTGGCCAGGCCTCTCTTTTATTTTTTTCTTCTAATAAATTTATTTCAAAGTAGTTGGAAACACAGAGATGTTTGGGGAAAATGGGCCCAAAATCTATAAGAAAGAGGGTGGTTTGTCTCAGGGTCTGGTGTTGGCTCCCTTGAGATCATGAGCAAGTTCCCTGTGAAGGGCCAGGTTTCTAGGCCTGTGCGGGCCCGTGGTGGAGGCCATTCATTGAATCCCACCCCGGATCATTTTACAGATGCAGAAACAGGGCTTAGAGAGGTTGACCTGCCTTAGAGAGGTTGAACTCAAGGTTTGAGCTGAAGCACCTACCTATTCTTCCCTACCTTGGTTCTAAGGATGTACCTAGGTGGAAACAGATGGACTGCAAAATTCCGGTCCTATATTTCTTATCTGCCAAGAAGATGGGAGAAGAGCCAGGTCTAGTGCATTCCAGCCTTCTCCCCTTGGACACTGTCAGCCACCCACAGCCTTGCCTGGTCAGTGCTGCCACATGACCAGGGCGGAGAATGTGTGAGTCTGTCACTCCGTTCTTGGGAGCTGCATGGCAGAGTAAAAGCAAGAAAAAGAGAACAAAAGCAGAATGTGATCAAGGTCAGTCACCCCCTAGCAGAGGAGCGTTGGAGGTGCCGGCAAGGTCGCGTGTTTGAGAAATGATACAGGGATCCCGTGTCATAGCCGTGTGCCTGCATGGAGGCCCTACCTGGCACTGGGCAGCACACTGCAAAGCCGCCAGGTTTGCCCATCCTTCTGTACCCAGGTGTTGAGCCCCTGCTCTGGAGCAGGTAGGATACGCGGAGGCATAGCACCAGCCCTCAGGGAAACGTCCCGCCCTTCTGGATTTTGGACCAGCTTGAAGAGCTCCCCATGCCCTCTGAGCTGTAGCAGAGCCCCAGGGAAGCAGGGTGGGCTTCTGTGGGCAGCAGTGGCCCCATCCTGGCACCTAGGGATGCCAGCGGGGCCTCTCCCAGCCAGACGGTAGCAGGTAATTAAGTAGGTGGTGAGAATAAGCTCCAGGGCCCGAGTCCCTGGGCTCCGGTCCTGGCTCCGCCGCTTCCTAGCTCTGTGACTTAAACTCCTGCCTCTGGGGGCCTTGGTTGTCTCATCTCTAAATGGAATAACAGTCTCTGCCATGTAGGATTCATTGGGGGTTAAATGTGTGAGTACTCGAGAAAGGCTTAGACAAGGCTTGGCACACAGCACTCGAAACGTAAGCCCTCTGGTGGTGCTGGTGGCCATGCCATTACTAGGGATGGCAACAATACTAATAAATGATGGCCAGCCAGTGGTCGAGGCAGCTGGAACCCACATGGCCTACTGCACAGTTCGAGTCCTGGACTCAGTGACGCGAAACACACTGCGTGCATGCGTGTGCGTACCCAAAATCCTGAGAGGAGAATAGTGGAGGAGGGATTGAGCATGGCCATCCCCCTCCCAGGGGGTGATTTCTCACTTTCTTTCTCTGTCTCTCTCCCGTGCCCTATAATTTTTTGTTTGTTTGTTTGTTTGTTTAAATACTAATAAATGTGCCGTAAGAGACAGAATCCTGGTCACTGACGAAGCTCCAGGAGAAAGGGATACCTGGCTGACCTGAGTCTGGGGGTGGGACTAGTTCTCAGAGACATTGTCCTGGAGCACATGCAGTATAAGGTGAGGCCTGGATGTCCCTAGGAGTTAGTGGGAGGAGGAGAATGGCCAGTCACAGGGGTGTGAGGAGTCTGACCTTGGGCAGGGGACTCAGGCCTGCGTGTGCCCACAGGGCAGCCCTGCCTGGAATGCAGCTGCCGAGAGATGGGGGCCTGTGGGCCCGTGTGCCAGACTCAGGAGCCTGAAGTTCCGTGGAGGGTAGTGGCGACCAGGTGAGGGTGAAAAGCACAAGAACAGTGAGGTCCGTGCTGTAAGTAGGGGCTGCTCTGTTCTACAGGGAACCAGGCTTGGAGCTCAGTAACTGGGGGCTGTCAGCAGCAATCCAGGCTAGAGGTGATGATGTGGGCCCAGGATGGGGAGGAGGGCCCCAGTGGTGGGGAGTGGACACCCAGGAATCTGGCAGGGCATCTGGGCAGACAGCGCTGTTCCCTGAGACAGGGAGACTGAGGACGCAGGTGACACGGGAGGAGGCATGCTTCTCACGACCCTATAATCCTGTCTTCCCCGGATGGCCATCCGTGTACTCTGAGAGGCCTGGGATAGAGGATCCCATGGAGAAGGAATGGAGGTTCAAGTGACGTGGGAATGTAATGTGTGTGGTGTGCTCAGTGGAGGGGAAGGAAAAAGAAAGGGGAAGGAGAGAAGGAAAGATAGGAGGGTGGGCAGAGAGGGAGGGCCATCTTGTAGAGGAGGATGCTGGGAAACAGACCAGCGACCCATGAGCTCATGCAGCTGTGCCCAGTCTGGCAGAGCTGGAGATCCACCCGGAGGCATCTGACTTGGGCCGCTGTATTTTTCCAGATGTTTCTGGTTAGAAGTTCCTATACAGTTCAAAGAAAAATGTCCTGCTCTTCTGGATTCTGGTTCAGCTTAAAGAGCACCCCAGGCCCACTGAGCTGTGGCAGAGCCCCAGAGAAGCAGGGTGGGTGTCGGTGGGCAGCAGTGGCCCCATCCTGGCACCCAGGAAAGCCCACAGGGCCTCTTCCAGCCTGGCCTGCGAACTCTGCTTAGCCAGAGCTGGCTGGTGGGCGCTTAGAGAACAGCCTTTGAGAAGCTGATTCTATCCTGAACTGACCCCTGTGTCCATGAAGACAAGGGCCTTTGGGTCCCTTTAAGCTCCTCAGACTACACCGTGGGCAGCTAGCAGCCATGCGAAAGCCACCTGAAAACCCAGCAGGAGAGCTGAGGAGAAGGTACCCTTGCTCTCTGCCAGTCATCCTCGCTGTGAGCCTCCAGAAAACCAAAATACGGCCTCAGGGGAGAAAAACGCAACACCACTCCCCATGACTGGCAGAATGAGACCCCGGAGAAGAAAACCTTATTGCCCTTTAACATTTACATATCCCTTTCCATTTATAGACAGTCTTTGTGGGATATCTTGCCTAAGTAGCTAGTTACGGAAATGTTTGCACTCCAGAGCTGCAGGAAAGGTGGTGAATCTGAGCTCTCTTTCTTTCTTGTTTTTGTTCATTTTCTTAGTTGCCAGAGGAGGTGTGCACTCTTCTGAGAGAGACAGGGAGAGAGCACGCCCCTCCCTAGTGGGTGTGGTCACACCACAATCCCTTCTCCTCCATTTCTCAGCTGAGTTCCGTAATCACTGCCCAAGGGCCTCAGCATACCCTGAAGGCTTGTCTCTGGAGGTAGATCTGGGCTGTGGATCACCCCTCAGTTCCTGGTTACTCCCAGGGGGAGTAACAGGTTACATAGGGGGATCAGTCAGAGGTCGGTGTGGGGATGGTGGCTTGGGGCTGGTGACCTGTACTCCAGACAGCCAGGGTGGAAACCGGGCCTCAGCGCTTATGAGGTGTAAAAAAGCCTGGGCATATGCATTTAAGTGTGCTAAGCCTCAGTTTACTCACCTGTACAATGGGATAGCGAGGTTATTGGGAGGTTTAGCTGAGGTGGAGGCTGCTGTGGACCTAGCAGGGTGCCTGGCACATCACAGATACCTGCAGGGGAATTTGTCCTTTTCCATTTCGTGGCCGCTGTTTGTTAATGGACCATCAGTTAATCTAGAATCTTCTAGATCATTCTGTTTCACTCCAGACTTCACACTGGCCCTCTTGCCTTGTGCCTTTCTCTGGGTGGTCTAGGAGACATAAAGAAGAGAGATCTCTGCCTCCTCTTGAGGTTGGCTTGTCCCTGGCTGTCCCCAGGTGCCTGGCAGTCCCTCCCTTTGTTCCCTGGAACTAAGAGTCCTCACTGGAGGCTTCAGTTACCACAGGAAATAGATTCATTCCTGAAAATCAGTCCATCCCCTCAGGACCCATCCCGTAGGCCCTGACCCCACTCGCTTTTCTGAACCTCTCCTTTCATTGCGTGGCTCAGAGAATGCCACTTAGTGTATAAAAAAAGATCCCAGCGCCCCTCCTCGCTCCACCAGTGTAATTATGTCTGCGCAGCTTCCTTTCTGGACAGCCTGGGTGGGGCATGAGGCATGTTAGCTGACCGGCCTCTCCCTGTCTCTTTGGGCACCCCGTGTGAGGACTGCCACCTAGCTGGCAGGGGGACCCTGCTCCCTCTCTGAGTCTGCACTCCACTCCCCATCCTTCCCCCATCCCCCTGCCATCCCCAGCTTAGGCAGCCTTCCCCTTTCATGCCTTCTGGCTCCTTTCTTGGGAACATCAGTCCCTCCCAAGCTAGAACAGTGTTCCAGCTCCAGGACTCCTGTGCTTAGTAAGAGCATCAAATACGAACAATACACCAAGCTCCAGGCATGGCCCGGGCACCTCGCTGCCTCCTTGCGCCCACCCCCATTCCCTGAGCAATTGTATACCCTGACTTTAGATAAAAATCGTGTTGTGAAATCAGTTCATTTAGTATCTTCTGTTGACCCAAGCAGAGACACCATTTTTTTTTTTTGGTTTTGTTTAGGCTTAGGTTTTGCTATAGGATGCAGCCAAAATCCCTTCTCCATTCTCCTCTCAAGAGTTGGGGCACATATAAACTTGCAGGTTATTTTTCAAGCTCCAGGGTCTGGGACTCAAACTGTGAAGTTGACCATGTCAGATCCAGCCGGCTTAACCTCCATACCACTGGCAGGCCCGACACTGTTCTTTTTTAGAAAACGAAATTGTCAAGACTTTTTCCAGTTCTTTATTTAGTGAGTTCCCCAGTCAGGCCAGTCAAGGGCCTTTGCCATGCCCCCTGTTCTGGATGATAAAATAGGTCACTGCTCCTCAACCGTGACTCTGCACATGCCACAGAATACTGCCCGTAGGTGGGTGGAGGGAGCTCAGAGAGGTTTCAGCCCGCCTAGATGGTGCAGCCGCAGTGGCTGGGCTGGCCCACCCACACTCCTCCCCAGCACCTCCTACAGGGCCTGTGGGTGGGCGGGATGAGAAAACACCTCCTTGCACTGTACCCTGTACCGGGACGCAACACCCTCGAAGCAGCAAAAGACTTGGGCTTCAGCCCTAGTTCTGTGTTTCCTGAAGGTGGGTGGGTCAGTTCCCATCTTTGGACCTCGGTTTTACCATCTGAAAATCAGAGTATGGTATCAGATGATCGCCAGGGTATTTCCAGTGCCGTGTTCTGTGGACTTTTGGAGTGAGGTCATTAGAAAGTGCTACAGACCGAAGAGTGTCTTTGGGGTGTTTCATTCCTCTCCGGGCCTCAGGCTGATGTCTGTAACGTTGTGTGTGGCTCTGTTGTATGTGTCTGTATGTCCTCTGTCCTGGCCTAAGATGCTGCTCAGAAGCTTAAGTTTCACAGTAAACAGCTGTTGAATCCAGATGTGCTTGACTCTGTAGCAGCTGATCATGGCCTGGCTGTTACACTTGCATTATGATCCCAACCGGGCCCTCCTTCTTGAAAGAGGAAAAGGCAGTGAAGTGATGGAGCCTAGCAAAAACGCTCTTCGTACCGGGAAGACATTAACGTGAGGCCACAAAGTGGATCGTCCTTTCTGAATCCTGCAGGTACTGAATAGCAGGTGCCGAGACACAACGGTACGTAGGACCTGCCAGGCAGGCCTGGAGGAGGGCAATGAGCGGATCTCACATTGTTATTAGTGATCCGGAGGGGCCCGCCCCTGCATGGTGGTTACAGTGGATGGATCCCACATGGCGACTGCATGGTTTGAGTACTGGACCCGGCAGCTTGAGAAAAACACCAGGAGCATGTGGTTATGCATGGGTGCCCAAAATCCCAGAAGGAGAGGGAGACAGAGAAGGGATTGCAATGTGACCATTTCCTATGAGGGGTTCTTTCCTACTTTCCCTCTGTGTGTGTGTGTCTCTCTCTCTGGCAAGTACACGCATCTTCTCACAAAATTAATGTGTGTGTGTGTGTCTGTATCTGTGTGTGTGTGTGTGTGTTTGTGTGTATAGAGAGAGTGATCAGGATGAACCAAAGGTGGTGGAAATGACCCCGTGGGTCCCCAGGTGTGTTGGTGATTGTTGTCCGGGATGAGAAGTGGGTGTCTCCCAGGCAGAGGTGGGAGGAGACCTGTGAGCCCCCACCTGCAGAGTTGCCAACCTCTCCCCTTGGGGAAAGCCCAGGCTTCCTCTCACCAGGAAACTCTCCTCTTGGGGAAAGCCCAGGCTTCCTCTCACCAGGAGACACACAGATACGAAAGCCCCAGGGAATGACTCCTGTGTGTCTCCCGAACAATGGGGAAGTGAGGGATTGTGGAAACACGGTACTTCATTAAGAAAGAAATCAACGTTTTTGGGTCTCCATCGCTAGTTCAGTTACTCCTGAGTCCATGCACCCTGTATGTCTGTGAATGCACATTGATGGCTAATCTTTATAGAGCCAGAAAATTGCCCTTTAGGCCTCCAGTTTGCTTAACAGCTGCCAATCTAAGTTGCCGCCGATGGCTATCGGTGTCCTCTGCTGTGATGCTGAGTCGCTGCGAGCAGGCACTCTGGACAGATGACAGATGTGTTCGGTGTTGACTGCAGAACCCACTCCTGTAAAAGCGACGCCCAGTCAGCAGTTCTCAAAGAGGGGCAGAGACCACCAGCCTGGGAGGGGACCCTGGGCAGGGGTGGGGCAGCGGTCAGAGCAGGTGCCCCGCCCACCAGACCCACTGAGTCAGAATTTCTCAGGATGGTGTCTGGCATCCACAACGAGCCAGTTGTCTGCTGGGCTTCTCATGTATGCTGAAGACTGAGAACTGCCGTCAGGCAGAAAGCAGAGCAGTGTGCGCACAGCACCGCCGCCACTTGGGAACAACCCTCCATAATGGGTCCGATGACAGAATTGCTGCGTCCCGAGTGCTCACTGAGGGCCTGGAGCCGGCTAATGCTTGCCTCATGGTTTCTCATGTAATCCTCAAAACAACCCTGAGAGGTTGACACTATGATCACTTCCCCATTTTACAGATGGGGAAACTAAGTCCTACAGGGGTCGAGTGATGTAGTCAAATAGAAGAAGATTGTTCTGGTGAGCCTGGGACGAGCATCAGGAAGAGAACCAGTGAAGCTACTTGGTTCAAGGAGAGGAGGCCAGGTATAGAGTTGGAGGGTTATGACCCCCTGTCCACCAAGAGCATCCCCTCTGGGAGGCTCATCTTGGTGGGAAGGGGCTGCCACCACAGCTGCCTGGTGGTGCCTTTTCCTCCCCTCCCCACCCACTCCCACCGCTAGTAAAGACATTCCGGGGGTCCAGCAGGTGCACAGGCCACCTGCCCCTCTGACCTCTGATTCCCCAGGACACACAGCCTCCTAAGCAGTGTCGGAGCCGCGTCCCTTCCCCACCATTGTCCCTGTTCCAGGCCACCATTCATGGGAAGCTAGTCTAGCTTGGCAGCAGCCCCAGCCCTCTTCCTGCACCCCTCCCGCACCCTGCCCAGGCCTCCGGAAGCCCAGCCAGCCCAAACAGTGGATCCGGGATGTAAATAAGGCCCTTGCAGCTGCACCTGGCTGAGCTGAAAGGGACCCCAGGCACAGCACAGAGCCTCTCACCGAGCCCTTCCTGGGTGGCCCTTGGCGCCCTCGCCCTGGACCATGATGTGATTTCCTCCTGTTTCCTGGCCTCAGCAGACAGGTGGAAAGCACAGCGTCCTTCCCTCAGCCGAGGCTGCTGCAGCCAGTGGAGTCCATTTCTCCCGAGGCCGAGAGTCCCAGCTGCTGGTCTCGGCCTCCAACCTCAGGCCGATGCTGGGCTCTGGTGCTGCAGGCTCTGCCAGAAGTCCTTGTGGGGAGGTGAGGCTGGGGGAGGCAGGGCTAGGCACCAGGAAACCCATGCAGCCTCATCTAATGACCTTTACCATCCCCTCCATCTCCAAGTCATTCATTCATTTGCTCAACTAAACTCTGTCAGCTATGTAGCAAGCACTGGGGGTGCAATCATAAACAAGAAAGGGAAAGGTACCCGTCCTCTCAGAGCTTCGTTCTAGAAGGGAGCGACTTGCAAAATGAGTAGTCAGGGGACCAGCAGATGGCGTCATGGTCACATCACTAGACGCCCACAGAGTCCACCGTGGTTTGAGTCTTGGACCCAGTGCTTAAAACTCTTGCCTGGTGTGTGTACAGGTGTGGCCAGAGTCCCGAGAGGAAAATGGAGGAGAAGGGATTGCGGCATGGCCATCCCCTCAGGGGGGAGACTTCTCACTTTCTGTCTTTCTGTCTCTCTGGCAAGTGCTTACAGCCAATAACAAAAATCTCTAAAAATTCACACATACACACACACGCACATACGCGCACACACACACACAACAGTGGTAAGTGCAGTAGATGGAAGTGAGTCCGCGAAGGGGACGGCTGATTGGGAGTTTTCCCAGTTGCACTGGACTGGGGACTCTCACAGTCTGGCTGGTTCTACCCGGTTTTCAGGGACAGCTGGGCTGAAGCAGCAGGGGCTCAGGGCAGCCAGCTCCAACAGGGCACCTCTTTTCTATCCTCTAGCACCTGAGGGACAGTGCCAACTGGGGGCCCCCTGAGGTATGGTTTGGTCCACAGCATTATAAAAAGAAAAAAAAAATTTTTTTAAACTAGCTACCATTTAAGAATTTGGAGATTTCACTTAACATCTTATATTCCAGCTTCTCTTAAGAAATGGAAACACCTTGAAAGACCCAGTCCTCATTCTCTCCTATTCGTATCTGCGAGCTCTGTGTGGCACCCGCCCCCTTTGTGACCCCGCGACTCTCTGGTTGGGTTCAGTCCTGTACGAGACCAACCTCATTCATTTATATTTCCCAATGGCTCCAGAGGACATTCGAAATGATGACCTTAGCCTAGGTCACCAAATGTAGCCCCTGCATGCACCAGAACTGCTCTAACTGTGGAGCTACAAGCCTTAGCCAGTGACAGCTGAGCCCCCACCACCACCACCACCACCGCCCAGTGCCTCCTGCCTGATCTTTCAGGGTTCAATGCTCACCTTTTCCTCCTTCCTTTTGCTAGGAAAAGAAGGAAAAACTCATAGAGATTCGGTCCTTGTTTCTTGCGATCAAACGCATGCTGCCCTGGGGTAAAGTTGAAATTCTAAGAAACCAATTTTCCTGGTCATGTCAATGTCGATTAACAAGGGCTCACTTCTTCCATAAACCCTGGCAGTTTTGCAATGCGTTCAGGCCAGATTGTTCCCTTAAAGGCCCAATATTTTTCTTCTTTCTCTTCTAAACTACGTTTCTAAGCATTATGCAATTTGTGGTGGTTCTCTAAAGATGCACCCAAAGGACTCTGAGTTGTAGACCCTTGACCCCTGGTTCTCCAGGATGAAAAGTTCCTTGCCTCAAACTTGAGGGTCAGGGAGGGGACATTTGCCCCAAATCACATGCAGATCTTTGCTGATTCCCGGTCTTTGTTAGGATAGAGCTGGTGGTGCTGAGCCCCTGCAGGAGCCTTAGAATTCCTGGGGAGCTGGCCCTGCCCAGAGCAATTACATCCTGGGGCAAAACCAGGCCTTAAGGGTATTTAAAGCTCCCCTGCAATCCCAGTGAGCTGTTAGGGTTGAGACCCACAGTGTAGGATCTCCAAGCACAGTCTACCTGCACTGGACCCCAGCCCTAGTTTCTAGCTCTCTAACCTTGAGCAAGTTACTAGTCTCTCTGTGCCTCAATTTCTTCGTCCATAAGTTGGGAAAACTCACGATACCCGCCTTACCGAGTGCAGATTCACCGAGACAGGTGCAAAGGAAGTGTGTAACCAGGTGCCTCTGTTTTACGATGATTATCTTCAGTGATTCTCCAAGACCAGCCTTCTTCATGAGAGTGGAGGAATTGCTGTACCAGAAGGAAGTGGACTAGCATAAGAGCAGACCTGCTAACTGGCTCCCCACACACTCCCACCCCCCCAATTCTTTTTTATTTTATTTATTTATTTTAGAGAAATTTTTGCTATAGAGCGTGTGCTCTCTCTGGAGAAACAGAGAAAGACAGAGGGATAGAAAACAAAGAATCACACCTCAGGGAGGATGGCCACACTGCAATCCCTTCTCCATTCTCTTCTCAGGATCTTGGGCACACACGCTCATAGATCCAACATGAGTTTTAAACCACTAGGTCTGGGATTCGAACTGCAGTCAAGCATGTAACCATTATGCCATCTGCTGGTCCCTCCAACCCCCAGTTCTAAAAGTGACAGATGATGGCAGTTCCATTGAGATGCTGGAAAGGGTTTTGGATTTGGATTTTTTAAGTGGAGAAACTGAGGTTGGACCCAAGATAACAGTGGTTGAAGGTGGATTCAGGCCCTCTCCAGTCACTGGATGCTTCCAGAGTTCCTTTTTTCTCTGGGTTTCTGTTTCCCTGTGTGTCCCCCACTGGAGGCAGTAAAATGGGGCGGCTGCTCCTTCATTTGCGTTGGTGTGTGAGGGAGCGTGCAGACACCACAGACGATGTTTTAATTTCAGAGAAACCTGCTCCTCTTCTTTTTAAGATGCAATGTAGTAAAATTTTAAAGACTTTTTCAAACAGTCTCTAAATTTGGTACTTAAACTAATTATAGTTGCCTTTTTCAAATGTCCAAATTAAAAATAGGCATCTAAAGGAGAATGCAGGACGCAGCCTAGAGCCTGGAGCTGTGTTCACGGTCTCCTAGAATCAGCCTCCTCTGACCTAATTTGTACTTTGGGGAGATCAAAGGGAGATGAAGGGAGTTGGAGGCTGGGGCCGGGGGTTGATCTGGGAGTCTCTTGGCTGTAGATGGCAAACCTAGGTTCTGTGTTCTATAATTAAGGCTAGCTGTGAGTTGGGGAAAGAAGTTAGATTACAGTCATTTCTGCAGAGTATAAAGTTGTGGTTCTCAGAGTGTGGTCCCCGGACCGGCAGCGTCAGCATCACCTGGTGTCACAGGTTGAATCACAACCCCTCAAAATCCACATGTTGAATTCTCAACCCCCAGTTCCTTGAAATATGAATGCACTGGGAGACAGGGTCTTTAACGAGGCAATGAAGTAAAAACGAGAACATTTGGGTGGATCCCTAGGTTAGTCTCTCACTGTCTCTCTGTCTTTCTGTGTCCTTATTACAAGGAGGAAGAGGGCTGGCCTGTGGCCTAATAGTTAAGGGAGCTGGGTCCTACATGACTGATCACATGGTTCAGATCCTGGATCTGGTGGCTTGAAAAACACATCAGGAGTGTGTATACATGACCTAAATCCTACAGATAGAAAAGTGGAGGAAAAAGGATTGTGGCATGACCACACCCCATCATGGGGTACTTTCTCCTTTCTGTCTCTTTCTGGCAAGCACGTGTGCCCTCTGAAAAAATAAGAAGAAGAAAAAAAATGTAAGAGAAAGAGCTACCGGGGTACATGCACAGGGAGGGGACCATGGGAAGAAGCAGCCACCTGCAGGCCCAGGAGAGAGGCCTCAGAGACACCAGCCCTACAGGAAACTTGATCGTGCTCTTCCAGCCTCCAGAACTGTCAGAAAATAAATGAGTGCCATTTAAGCCCCCAGTCTATGGTGTTTCATTATGGCAGCTCGAGCAAACCAATACACTTGGAAGCTTCTATTAAGGAAAGGCAGACTGGCAGGCCCTATCCCTGACCCACTAAAATGTCAAATTTAGGGGGCGGGGGCAGAACCCAGCAAATTGTACTTTAGCAAACCCTCTAGATACCCAATAGAGGAGAAGCCATTGTGGTGCCCGGGACTGATTTCTCGCTGTCTCTCTGTTCCTCTCTGTCTTTCTGGCAAGCACATGCACCCTATAGCAAAAACCTCTCAAAATAAAAAATGTATACCTGAGACCAGTAGTTAGCATAATGGCAATGTCACTGGATTCCCATGTAGTCGACTGTGGTTCGAGTCCCGGACCCGGTGGCTTAAACTCACACCAGGCGCATGTGCGTGCGCGCCCAAGATCCTGAGAGGAGAATAGAGGAGAGGGGATTGCAGCGTGGCCATCCCCCCGGGGGTGATTTCTCATTTTCTGTCTCTCTGTCTTTCTGGTGAGCACACGTGCCCTATAGCAAAAACCTCTCAAAAAAAAAAAAAATTCACACCTGATGTGTGTGCATGCATGCCCAAGATCCCAAGAGAAGAATGAAAGAGAAGGGATTGTGGTATGGCCATCCTATCTCTCCCTCCCTCCCTCTCTCTCTCTCTCGCTCTCTCCAGTGAGCAGACACACCCTATAGCAAAATCTCCCTTAAAATAAACAAATAACAACAAAAATAAAATTAAATAATTCTTTTTTAAAAAAATAAATCTTTTATTGTACATTTTCTACCCCAAATAACTAGCATACTTCTTTCTAATAACAAGGAAATTTTGTCTCTGCTGCTAGGAAGTCTACAACCAAATGATTGTTTCTTCATTTCTTTCTTTCTTTATTTTTTTAATAAAAGAAAGAGGTGTTTGACCAGGTCTCACTGCACATGCTCCTCCTGCCCCGCTCTCAGTAAGCTAGACCTAGAGGCATACACTATCACTCCCAGCCTGCTGAGGTTGGGCTGGAAACTGAACTCAGGCCTCTTGTGCAGCCTCAGCCACACATGGGTGCACCCTACATTGGTGCTACCATAGCTAGCCCCCAAATCAGTTTCTTTCTTATTTTAAAAAATAAGTTCTTCCTGTCTCTGTATTGAGAGCTTAAGCACACTTTTTTAAAAAAAAGAATTATTTTATTTAACTTTATTTATTTTAATTTGACCAGAGAGAGACAGAGCGAGAGAGCGAGAGAGTGAGAAAGGAAGCTGCCAGGTCCAGGACTCAAACTGCGGTTGACCATGTGGGAGTGCAGCACCCTTAACCCCACGCCATTTGCTGCCTCCCCTCAATGAGTTTCTTAATCCCAGCCCTTAGAGTACTTTGGCTCTTCCTGTTTTTATTTCATATTGCACATATATCCTCTGTGATGGTCTCTTTAATCCTTTTCAAGAAAAAAAAAAATCAGGGGGAGAAAGGAAGTGAAAGAGGAAGGAGATTAATCTCACAGCTCAGCTAATTGTCAGAGCAGCCAGCCCCGGCTTTGTAGAGTTGATCAAACTTAGTTGGTAAAGACGAATGTTCTCTTTCAATGAAGAGAACAAATTATCTGTCACTAACAAGTCCTCTTCACTCCCTTGCCTTCTCGATGGCCCCAAAGCTGTCGGTCCCTTGGGTAGTTCCCGGAGTGTGTACTCAGGGACTGTGTTAGTTGCTGAAGAGTTAGGACAGTTACAGAAGGCCCTGTCAGTTACAGAAGGCCCTGTCAGTTACAGAAGGCCCTGTCAGCCCTGGCTGTGGACAAGAACGTCATCCTATAGGCAAGACAGCAGTAGGACCAGATTGACATTCCGTTTTTGTTCTTTTCTTTGTTTTTTTAGGTTTTTGCCATAGGGCATGTGTACTCACTGGAGAGAGACAGAGAGAGATAGTGAGAGGGCAAGTGAGAAATCACCTCTGGGGTGATGTCCACACCTGAATCCCTTCTCCATTCTCCTCTTGGGATTTTGGGCACACACACTCACATGCACCCATTGTGATTTTCATGCCATTGGGTCTGAAGCTCGAACTGCAATCGGCCACATGGGAGTCTGTTGCCTTATCCACCATGCCTCCTACTGGCCCCACAGTTCGTATTTCTTTAAGTTCGAAGTTACTGTTTCCCTGATCGTAATTCTAACAAGTTGTTGGCCTTGTGAACAAACATGGTGATCTCCAGAACAGCTGAGGCCGCCATCAGAAATCTTTCCTGCTCCATCTTAGCATTGCAGCAAAGGATTCCTGTCTTCCCTCTGACCTGTCCTGGGTGCCCCTTAATCCAGGCTTCTTTTCTGTTGTTGTTTTGTTTGTTTTAGGATTTTGCTATAGGGTACATACACTTGCCAGAGAGAGAAGAGAGAAGGAAAGTGAAAAATCACCCCCTTCCCCCGGGGGAGGATGGCCACACCACAATCCGTTTTCCTCCATTCTCCTCTCAGGATTTTAGGCACACACACACAAATGTGCCCGGTGTGATTTTTCAAGCTGCCAGATCCAGGACTTGAACTGTGGTTGACCATGTGAGAGCCAGTGCCTTCACCACTCCTCCACCCGTTGGCCCCAATCCAGGCTTCTTAACCTAAAATCCCAGGCACCCTCAGTGCTCCCGGGGGTCTGGAGCTCCATATATGAAATAATTTTGTGATTTTATTTCATTAATCATCTTTTGCAAAAGTTAGAGCATTTTCGGATTATCAGGCCCTTCCTTAATACCCTAGTCCAGCTACGTGGAATCCTGGTAGTGGACTCGCAATGGTCTCAGTAGCACCACAGAGTTCCATTTTTAATTTAATTTAATTTAATTTAATTTTCCATGTGTTTTTAAATGATCGTGCAGGTGTGTGCTCACGACTGAGAAAGAGAGAGAGAAGCACCCTCCACAGGGTCTCGTCACACCAGAACTCCCAGCCCTCCATTTCCTGAGGGTCTCAGGCCCCCACACACGACCCGGGATAGTTTCAGGCTGACCTGGGGGTGCGAACCCACAGTCAGCCGTGTGGCTTCCAGCCTCCCAGTCTAGTGTCCTACAGACTGTACCACCTGGCTGGGCCATGGCTCCATGTGGAGTATCTTGGGCTTATAAGAAACAGGCAGAAACAGGACATGTACAAGTGATGACCTTATTCCTGGTCAAGGTCAGATGAAGTTCCAGGTCCTGGGTTTACGAGGGATGAGAAAGGGGTGGGATCTGCATGGAGCCAGTAGAGGAAGAAGACTGTTCTCCCAAGTGCCCCAGAGCCGTCCGCGAGTGCTCGCCTCCACATCCCCAGCAGGTTTAGGTCAGTGAAACAACGTCGCCCATCACATGGATGGTGTTCATTTGAACAGTTGCATTTGTGGTGGTCTTGTATTTATATTACCTGCCTTTGTGCATATTTTATAACACAGATTGGATCATCTGGGAAGTCGTGACTCATTTTTGCATAGAAACACACAAGAAAGCAAGTCAGGACTTTACCAACCACCGAACAGTTTTGATCATTTAAGTCAGCGCTCATTTTAAAATAAAAAATTATTTAAAAAATTAAAAATATATTTTTAAAATATTCAACACTGAGGCCAGCAGGTGGTATGATGACTAAAGTGCTGGATCCCACATGGCCAACTCTGTGGTTCGATTCCTGGATCCAGCCTACTGCCGGGCACGTGCATGTCTGTGTGCAAAATCCCAAGTGGAGAATGGAGGAGAAGGAACTGCAGCATGGCCACTCCCCCTCCGGGGGTGATTTCTTACTTTCCCTGGGGTGATTTCTTACTTCCCCTCCATCTGTCTGTCTCTGTCCTGCTCCAGTGAGTGTACGTGCCCTATGGCAAACATCTGAAAATAAAGTAAAATAAAATAAACACCAAGGTCCAGACAGAGTCTTCCCCTGAGCAGAGGCCCGGCCATGTGTCAGATTTGAGACACACTCACTTGCCCTGTGCCCCAATCTTCCTGGGGAAAGCGTGGTGGCCACATTGTGGCAGGTGCACCATTTGCCTGCTCAACTGCTGTGGAAAAGAAGGAAATGGAAGAGACAGACATCTCAAATGCTGCATGTCAAGGCCCTCCTGAGTTATTTCTGCCTCTGTAATTGCACGTAAAATAACACCGTGGTATCGTTTCCATTTTTCCTGCCTTCCTGGTCCTGACTGCAATATTAACTGACATGCTACCTCCCAGGGGATTCAGAAGGCCCGGAAATTGTCTCCAATTGAAAAGAGCTAGTCGGGGGAAGGGGAGGTCCCCTTGTTCCCCCACTCACCTTAGTAATTTATTGCCTCCAAAATAGTCCTTAGCAATTCAAATGGCAAAATTGATGGGGTCCGTTCCCTTCCTAGTCCCTCCATTTCCTTTAGGATGACTTCTCTTTCCTTTTCTTTTTCTTTCTTTCTTTCTTTCTTTCTTTCTTTCTTTCTTTCTTTTTCTTTCTTTCTCCTTTCTTTCTTTCTTTTTTTTTTAATGTTGTTCCCTAATACTCATAAGGTGATGAATACATCTGCTGAGAAGTCAGAAATTGCAAAGGTCAGAGTTTTTCTATTCAAAATAAATATTAATTGAATTCAGTGACCTAGTGCTGACCTGCAGCAAAATGACAAAGCTGACAAAATTTGTCTTTGAGATTCCTGGCCTTCTTTTGTAGGTTTTTTTTTTTTCTTCTTCTTCTTCCATAAAAGAATGCATACATATTAACCACCCTATGTCTGCAGCGCCTTGTCCAAATCTTACTGGGGTCCATCTTGCTTATTAAACATTGAACCCTGTTGTGCTGGATTCCCTCATCACTCCTCTCAGGGTTGGAGGTACTATCCTCATTTTACAAATAAAGGAACAGAGGCCCAGAAGATTAAGTCTCTGACCCAGGATCAAGCCTGCAGTCTTCTGAGTTCAAATCTCATCCTCTTCCTTCTCCCTAGTTCCCTAGCACAGTTTGCTTATTCTGCTATGTAAAAATATTCTTGTGGGGGACAGCAGGTGGTGTGGTGGTTAAGGTACTGGATTCCCACATGCCCAACTGTGGTTCGAGTCCCAGACCTGGCAGGTTGCTTTCTCACTTTCCATCCTTCTGTCTCTTTCTCACTGGTGAGCACACATGTCCTATAGCAAAATTGTAAAGTAATAACAATAATAAATTAAATTAAGTAAATAATTCTTTAAAAAATATTACTGTCTATAATGTTATCTTCTCTTACACATTTATTCCTTAGTATCAGCTTGCTCAGAGTTACAGATTAAATGCTCGACTGCTGTATTAGGTTCCTAGGCTGCCATAACAAATGCCCACAAACTGGCTGCTAAAAACAACCCAAGTTTCATCTCTCACAGTTCTGGAGGGGAGAAGTCTGACATCAAATGTTGGCAGGGCTATGCTCTCTCTGAAGGCTCTAGGAATGATCCTTCTTTGCCTCTTCCTGGCTTCTGGTGGTTGCCAGCAATCCTTAGCATCCCTTGGCTTGTAGACACCGCGTCGCAGCTTCTAACTCCTCACATGGTATTCTCCTTCCATGGTTCTGTGGCTTTGCTTTCTCATTTGAAGATTCTAGCCATTGGTTTAGGTACCACCCACACCAGTGTGACCTTATGTTAGCTAATGTCTGCAGAAACCCTGTTTCCTAATAAAGTCACAGTCTGAGCTCTGGGTGGACATATGTTTGGCAGGGGATACTATTCATCCCAGTACAGCCCCTATTAAAGGACTTTCTGCTATCCATGAACAGTCGGGAAGTTTCTTTAGCTACAGAAGGGCCTTTCTACCTACATATCAAGCTTCCCTATTAACTAATTCATACAGCCACTCAGCAAACATTTATTAAGTACCTGCTATTTGGTTGGCACTTTTGCAAGTACTGGAGATATAGCTGTGGAAAGGTGCACTTACATTCAATAGGGAGAGCACTCTAGGCCATTATGGTGTAAAAAGCTTGAGATCTGGAATCCTAAGATGTGGTTCGAGTCCCAGTTCTGCTTCTCACAGAAGTACTTACCTGGGGCATTTAGACAGCCTGTCTCAGCCTGTTTCCCCATTGACAGGAGGGAGATGCTGAGACCAGCACAGCTTAAAAGATGTTGGAAGGATCTCCCTGTGATAATGATCAAGGAAGCGCTCAGCACATCACTCTCTTCGTGTGTTGATGCGTCTCACAGATTCGCAGCCATAAAACAGGGATTATAGTAATACCTACTCCTCGAGTTATTGACTGCATCAAATACATTAATTCGTGTAATGCATTTCAAGCAGTACCTAGCATACAATGTGCACTCTCTCAATAAATGTCAGGTATTATGAAGGTACTTCAAAAAGTTTGTGGAAGAATGGAATTAAAGTATGAGTTTATGTTGGTACAAAAAAATGTTTAAATCCATGTGCAGTTTTTTGAATAATGTGCATTTCTGTGAACTTTTTGAAAGCCCTTCAAATTATCATCCTAATACACATTGCACATGAGGGAAATTAGGAAATTCTGCAGCTTGTCTTCTGTATTTCTTGGCATATTCCAGTCGCACTTATAAAGAGTTCAAAGGTAACATCACTAGAGATTTGGGTTGATGAGTGCTCACTGTTCCTGGGTATCGTGTCCTTGTAGAAAAATTTCAGCAAGGTAAAGGAATGCAAAGGCTCAGACATTGAGGAAGAACATTCTGGAAGATTCTCTGTGGGTCTCAGAACACATGACCAATTGCTGGGAATCCAAAAGGAACTGGGCTCTCCTCAACATTAAAGATAACCAAGACTCCAGGGACCAGCAGATGGCATAATGGTTATGTTGCTGGACTCCAACTTGGCCGACCGTGGCTCAAGTCCCAGACCTGGAGGCTTGAAACTCACTCCAGGCACCTGTGCATGCATGCCCCAAATCCCAAGAGGACATTGGAGGAGAAGGGATTACAGCATGGCCATTCCCCCGGGGGATGATTTCTTGCTTTCTGTCTCTCTGTCTCTCTCTTTCTCTCTGTCACTTCAGAAAGCATACATGCTCTATAACAAAAATCTATCCCCCAAAAAAGATAGCCAAGACCCAGCAATCAAATAACTAACTGCCTTATTATTATTATTATTATTATTATTATTTCTTTTTTGTTTTTAAGTTAACTTTTTAAACAGGTTATTAATTTATTTCTTCCCTGAGAGGAAGGGAGAGGGCACTCCCAACAGGGTCTTCATGCCATAATCCACCCCCAGCCTCAGCCAGCCAGAATCATGGGCATTTACAGAGGAGACCTCAGGGCACAAGCGTGGGACCTTCCCACATGGCCTCAGCATCACAGACTATCGCATTCACTGCCCACGCACTACCACAGCTGGCTTTACCTCCTCTTTCTACAGAGAAATCAGGCAGAGTCAAGAGAGGGAAGAAAGGAAGGAACGATACTGACGGTGTGTCCACTAATTTAGGCCTTCTCACAAGTTCGTTCCCTGTAGTCCCCACGCCAGTCCAATAAGGAGTGTGAGTGATCATCTCCACCGTGTAGGCGAGGATTCAGGCTCCACACTTGGATCAGACTGATACGGAAACTGGATCATGTGACTTAGTAGCCCAGGCTTCTCTGCACACGGATTATTGTTCTGCCCTGTATAGTGGAGATACGCTTGTTGACTGGTCACATTTTTTTTCTTTTTTTGAGAGGTTTTTGCTATAGGGCACGTGTGCTCATCAGAAAGAGAGAGAGAGACAGAGAGACAGAATGTGAAAAATTTCCCCCTGGGGTTATGGCCATGTCGCAATCCCTTCTTCTCCATTCTCCTCTCGGGATCTTGGGCACGCACGCACTCGCGCCTGGCGTGAGTTTAAGCCACCAGGTCCGGGACTCGAACTGTGGTCGACCACGTGGGAGTCCAGTGACATAGCCATTATGCCAACTGCTGGTCCAGACTGGTCACATTTAACCTGTGAATAACTGAAGGTCAGTAAGTTATCAGTTATTCCCCATTTGGGAACCCCTCCCCCCCCAGATCAGCTCAGGTCTTCCAAGTGGAAACTTAAAATGTGTATGGTACCCTTGCTTCTCTGGGCTCTTGCTGATGGTCTTGGCATCATATCCCAGACACCCTTTCCAGCTGTGCTGCTTCAGTTATTCATTGCTGAGTTACAGCCACTCCCAAGGTTAGTGGCTTAAAACAGCAGAGATTATTGTTTGCCACAGTTCCATGGCTAGGCAATCGTTCAGTTCTGCTGGTCTCACCTGGCTTTTTTCACACAGCTATGGTCTCCGAGAGGTGCTGGCCATTGCCTGGGCTGCCTCGGTCCTCCTCCTCCTCCTCCTCCAAGAGGTTAGATGGGGGTTTTTCATAGCACGGCTATCTCAGGACAGCATTCCGAGAGAGTGGAGAATAGGAATCACAGGACTTCATGGTCTCCAGAACTTGATCCTCGCTTCTACCACAGCCTGCTAGTCAGAGCAGGTCACAGCCAGCCCACATTGAAGGGCTGGAGAAGTGGTCTCTACTTGATGGGAGGAGCGATCAAGGTCAGATTGCAAAGAGGATGCATGTCAAAGGCAGTAACAGCTTCTTCCAGATTCTCTTCAGTTATCCCTGAGGCTCCAGCAGTGAGGGAATCACCTGCTATTCACACATAGACTTTTCTTTTTAAGAATTATTTTATTTAACTTTATTTATTTATTTTTGACTAGAGAAGACCAGAGTGAGAGACAGAGAAGGAAAGTGAAAAAGCAAGCCTCTAGGTCCGGGACTCGAACCACAGCCGGCCACGTGGGAGTCCAGCATCCTTAACCACCAAGCCACCTGCCAGCCCCACTTACATAGGCTTTTCAAGGCATCAGCCCCCTGTCTTGGCTTGCTTCCTCCCCTGAGTATGAGCATTTCCAGTGGTAATAGCGTCTAGTTCAATGACTAAGAAGATTTGAGGAAACGGACTTAAATCACATGTGAAGGTGCCTCATCCAGAGGAGCTCTGTAGTCACACTGTCGGCTGTTGGCAATGGTCACCATCACCCTCGTCACCATCATTGTCACCCCGAGGGCAGAGAGGAGGCAGGCACAGAGCTCTCTAATGCAGGTGCCATGGCTTCCTCTGCTGGCCCCCGGAGTATCCTCGGTCCCCCATAAACTCATCAGTGTTCCTCATTTAGCCCCATCCCCGTTGCCCCGTGCATGTTTTAGGGTAAATGGTGCAGATGGTGGTTCAGCATTGGAAGGGCAGTGCCAGCCCTGGGCTCTACTGACTTGGTGGTTGGAGGATTTCACTGATCCCCTGCATGCCCAGGACTCAAGGCCACCCACAGTCTGGCCTGTAGGAGGCGGTGGCTTGGTGACTCTGTCCCTATGAGGCAAGTGGCCACAGGATTTGAGGAAACAGTCACGAAGACTGGGGTATTGTGCAGCAAAGGACACTCAGTGCTGTGGGTGTTCAGAGGGGGACTGATGGCTTCTACTTGCATGGCTGGGCAGTGTATTGGGCCCTGAGGCACTGTCAAGTCTGTAGCAGCAGAGAAGGCAGGGGGTGGGGGCATCCCAGGCTCAGTGCAGGCAATGCTTGGGCCAAAAAGAGAAGAATGGGGACCTACAGATGGCGTAATGGTTCTGTTGCTAGACTCCCACATAGTCGATTGCAGTTTGAGTCCCAGGCCCAGCAGCTTAAAACTCACTCCAGGTGCATGTGTGGGCGTGCCTAAGGTATCGAGAGGAGAATGGAAGAGAAGGGATTGCCATGTGGCCTTCCTCCCTGGATGGTCATGTCCTTCTTTCTGTCTCTCTATCTCTCTGCTGAGCACACACACCCTATAGCAAAAATCTCTTAGGAAAAAATAAAAAGGGCAGAAGGTTGTGAAGGGTCAAGGAGTGGGAATGAGGCTGGAAAAGTGGGCTACTACTGGGCCACAGAGAACCCCAAAATACACACATATGAATGTCTCTGTTCTCAGGAACAGGAAGCACACAGGACTCCACATCATCTGTGACTCCAGAGTAGCTATTCCTTAGCCCTATGCCCTCCTCCTCACTCTTCCGTAACTTTGACCACAGTGAACATTAAATTCCCTTTATACGAAAGAAGGGCCGTGTTGCGTGTTGACGAGTGATCGCTGGCAGGCAGTGCTGAGCGAACAGTAGGGTGTCAGCACTTCCCGAAGGTCCCTAGTCTCCCACCCAGTGTTGGAGGCCAGGGTGTGGCAGACCAGGACAGAGCGGTCTGGTGTTTGCTCTTCTCTATGGACTGGGAGGACTGGTTTAGACTAGAATGGTAAATGGTGGTCTTCAAGGAGTGACTTCTGTCCTTAGTGTTCAAAGGAGCACCCACATCGCCCTTGCATTTCCCTAGGCTGCTAGCCCTCCACCCTGGTGCCTCCTGGACTGTGACCATGTGGGGTCTGTCTCCTGACAGTGCTGAGCGGAGCACTTTGCACATTGTAAGCTCTGAATGCCTCTTAGCATGGATGGCTCAATGACCTGCTGGTGGCCAGGTGGGAATGGTCTAGACACATTCTGAGGTCTTCTTCCTCTTGTGTCCCCTCTGCAGCTGGAGCTCTCAAACACCGCAGTCCTGCACCAGATGAGGCGGGACCAGGTGACAGACACCTGCCGAGCCAACAGCGCAATGAGCCGCAAGCGGCGGGTGCTGACCCCCAACGACCTGAAGCACTTGGTGGT
The DNA here is from genome assembly GCF_000334495.1 of Tupaia belangeri chinensis. Classification (NCBI taxonomy): domain Eukaryota; kingdom Metazoa; phylum Chordata; class Mammalia; order Scandentia; family Tupaiidae; genus Tupaia; species Tupaia belangeri. The sequence goes on from NW_006159512.1 coordinate 7,924,329, forward strand.
GGACGAGGACCACGAGCTCATTTACTGCTACGTGCCCAAGGTGGCCTGTACCAACTGGAAGCGGCTCATGATGGTCCTGACGGGGCGCGGGAAATACAGCGACCCCATGGAGATCCCGGCGAATGAGGCCCATGTCTCGGCCAACCTGAAGACACTGAACCAGTACAGCATCCCAGAGATCAACCACCGCTTGAAAAGCTACATGAAGTTCCTGTTTGTGCGGGAGCCCTTCGAGAGGCTGGTGTCGGCCTACCGCAACAAGTTCACCCAGAAGTACAACACCTCCTTCCACAAGCGATACGGCACCAAGATCATCAAGCGCCAGCGCAAGAACGCCACCCAGGAGGCCCTGCGCAAAGGGGACGATGTCAAGTTCGAGGAGTTCGTGGCCTATCTCATCGACCCCCACACCCAGCGGGAGGAGCCGTTCAACGAACACTGGCAGACCGTCTACTCCCTCTGCCACCCCTGCCACATCCACTACGACCTCGTGGGCAAGTACGAGACACTGGAAGAGGATTCTAATTACGTCCTGCAGCTGGCAGGAGTGGGCAGCTACCTGAAGTTCCCCACCTATGCCAAGTCTACGAGAACTACTGATGAAATGACCACAGAATTCTTCCAGAACATCAGCTCAGAGCACCAAACGCAGCTGTACGAAGTCTACAAACTCGATTTTTTAATGTTCAATTACTCAGTGCCAAGCTACCTGAAATTGGAATAAAGGGGATGGGGAGAGGGAGAGAATCATGCTTTTTAATTTAAGATTTTTATTTGTCAAAAGAATTATATGGATATTGGGTTATTTTGTAAATTAATATTTCTTCGGGGGTGATGCTGCGAGCAGCATAGTGAGAATTATTTAAAATCCTTGGTGGGGAAGGACAGCTGTCTTTGCAGGGGAATGGGATGGGTTGTCCTTGTCTTTGAAGTGAATACTGCAACACTGTTTCAAAGGTTTCCTTGTGTTCTGGTGACTTCCATGAACTGCGTATTCCATAAATTCTAGTTAATATTATTTATAGTTATTTAACATCGTCTCTGTATAGATCTCTTTTTGTGGCAGCAAAATTCTAATGTCTTTCCAGAACAAATCTATGTTTCATGCTTTGCTCGCTACAGCTCATTTGGGGGCATGAATGTTCTTACTCTCCTCTCATGGAGTTGTGCGATGACAGCCATTGTGATGTGTACCGATGCCACCATTCTTGAAATTATGCTAAAAATAAGTAGGCTGCTGTCGCACTTAGAAAGCATCTTTGCGAGGGACTAATTCCAAACCAATTTCAATCGACCTGAAAGTCCCTTGCACTAAAGAAATGTGATTTTTTTTAAACACAAGGAGAGAGCTGATTATAGCAATTTTGGTCACCAGAATTAGCAGTCTGATAGAATAGGCTTTTTTTTTACAGAATTTTTTAACTGGCAGTGCCAGTTGTGGTGAAGGGGACGTGGCTATTGCTTTATAGTCAACAAATATTTATTGAGCATCTGCTATACCGTAGGCCCCATAAAGCATTGAACAAACCCAATAGTCTTGCCCTCGAGAAGCTTTCCACAGACACAGAGCATCCAGCTCGACAGTGAGCGAAGCCCTGGTATTCATGGACTTTATGTGAGGTTGGGACTATTCATGAGTGATCCCAGAAGGTCCCCTAAAAATTTGCATTTTTTTATGGTCCAAATTTGAAAACTATATGCTTGAGGCAGGCCACTTAACTTATGAGAGTCCTGAGTTCACTGCCTAACACCAGAGATGGCAGAAATGTTTCCTGTCATGTGCCCACTCCAATTTATTGGCAGTGTCTGCCTCTGAGCCGTAGAATGGATTCCTTAGGCACAGTATGGAAGAGTGCTGTGATTGATTAGTGATGTCTGCCTTGGCAAGAGATGGGGAATGCCCACGTGCCTCCTACTATCACCTCCAGCCCAATATCCACCTCCCAATGAGGAAATGTTGTTTTTCTCCTGTTTGCCCCATTAAATAGTGCAAGGCCATGGTGGGACTCACACTTGGGAATTTGTAATGGCGTGGTGTTTATACCCCTCGTGAAGTTCAAAGGTGGGCTCTCCAGGCACATGCGTGCACACATACACCCTCCCACATCCTCCAGGGGCTCCAAGGCATCAGCACCTTTGTGATAGCCATTCATGAGCAGCAAGGACACCTCCCAGATCTTTTCCTGGGAGGCTGGAAACTTCCCATTTCCTGTTCCTTGCTGATCAACACCTACACACACTTCTCATTTCCAGCCATTTGCAATGCATCTTGGTTGACGTTTGAGCCACATCTCTTACAGCTAGTGAATGAATTGGTAGCAGATACTGTATATAATAATAATAATAATATAGTTCTAATAATAGGGGAGGTGGGGAGGGGGTGTGGGTAAGTTTTGCTTTTTGTTTTGTTCTCGATGCAATATATAGTGAAGGGGGTGAGAATATTCTAAACAGACAAAAAATGAATAATTTATTCACAGAAACTATTAAAATTGTATCATAAAGCTCACAGCGAGCTCAGTGAGCAGCAGCTGCAACATCTCACCGAAGAAATTATTTTATTTAAAGGGAGTGAGATGGACACCAGAGTGGGTGGCTGAAGCTATTTATAAAATGTCATGTACTTTCTTCCAAACTCTGTCCCCTTTGTGAAGGGCACAGCAACTGTATCCTTGATGGATAGAGATTTATGCAATGTGTTTTACCAAGTAGAGTGCCAGACCTTGGCTGTCCCTGGAATTGAGGCTCTGGACCTCATTTCCACACAGGGAAACACTGTTCTCAGAAATAGGGCTTCTGCTAATCAAACAGATTGTCCAGCATTGCCTAAGATGTGTTCTACAGAACTTGGGTTCTAGGAGGCAAGTGTGCATGATGCAAAGATAAGGGCTTGTGGTCATACATCATTGGAAACCAAATTAAGTCAGTTTCCTCCCTGTAGGACTTTTCAGAGCCTTGAATGTGTGCTGTGCACTGTGAATCCTCAAAGCATCACGGACTCAGAAGGGTTTTCTGAAGTTCCATGACCCGGATACTCTCATTGTGCAGATCATCTCACAGAGCTGGTGTTCTACAGAACATACCTTGGTTAGATTGATTTAGCACGTCTGAGGTCTCCAAGGATAAAAACGGCCTCCCCAGTCCCCTCCAAACAAATCAAAGCGAACAGAAAGCCAGCACCACAGTTCCATCTGGTTTCTAGCAACAGTGGTACTTGATCCGTGAATTAAACTCGGACTTAAGTGCAGTGGTTCTTCTAATCCTGGATACTGCCACAGAGCACCATTCCAGCCCTCCCCATGGATCGGAAGGAAGTCTTGGGTGGTGTGGACAGAAAGCAGGGAGGACGGGGAGTTGTGCAGACGGCCCCGGAGCGCCTCCCTACTCCTCAAGCCTTAAAGGTTGCTCAGTGGGGGCAGACGATCTCTTGACGAGTGCTACTTCAGTTATATCCCTTAGAATTGTTCACTCTGTGCTTTTTGGTTTTTAGGAAGAAATACGTGTAGACTTGCCCAGTTGTGCGTGTCTGTGTTCATCTCTGATGGGTTGTGAGAGCTCACTCAGCCTTGTGTGCAGCCAGCCACCTTTCAACTGGCTTCTCTCTCTTAAGTGAGAAAGATTGTCCTTCAGGGGATAATGCATCCATATATTTCTGAAAAGAGAGACTTTCTCTCTCTCTCTCTCTCCTCGTGTTTTGTTTGTTATTCACATTTGATTTTCTAATGCCATAGAACTTTTTAAAAAAATGGATTCAACTGTTTTGCAGAGTGTAGAAAGTATTCTGTGTCCTTGGTTAAAGAAATCCATCAGTGAAGCGGGCCTGGAAGACGAAAGGCAGTGTTCTGTAAAAAGCAGCGTTTGGGATGCGTTCTCTTGCATGCGTAGCTGGAGAAAAGTATAGGCAGTATCCCATCTCTGAGCCACTTTTCAAAGGTGCTGCTGTGTTTTAAAAACCAGGTACAGTCAGGGTAGTATTTACCAGGACGTTCCTGCTTACTCTCTCCCTTTGGTTGGAAAACTCTAGATTATCAGCCCCAGGGTTTGACTCCTGCAGCTCCTCCTCCCCCTGCCCTCCCCAGCTGGTCTGGGGAAAAGGAATTCTGCTGACCTGCGGGGTCTCAGGGGTCTCAGAGAGGACTTTCCCTGTCGCTCTTCACCAGGTGAGCTTTGCCCTCCTGCTGTTCGGGATCTAAAGGCCACAGGAGAGCCACGGGCAGTGACAATGCCATTGGAGCAGTCCTCCTGCTGGTAAAGACATGGAAGGGCAAAATTCTAGTCCACACTACCAGAAAGTTCCAGAACAGACTCCAAGTGTGTGGGTCCATATCTGGCACACTCAGCCAGTGAGATCCAGACTAGTACTGAGATAGTGACTGTAGAAGTCGCTATTCTAGCCTGTCCAGAAGCAGAGGGACTATGCTAGCCACACCATTCTGTGCTATCCTGGTGACCAGACCCCTTCTTTGCCTACCAGTACGTCAGCAGGACTGACCACATCGCTTCCCCCCGTTCCCACCACCAGCATCCCCCGGCTTTTTCTCATCACCATCCAGTGGACTCTATCAACAGGCAACAGAACCTTCTAGAACCAGCTTGACCCTTGGCCATTAACCAGCAAATCTCATTCTGCTACTCTTTGTTAGGTACAGAGGGGGCTACCCATACTGTTATGAGCATGTCAGTATGGCATATGAACATATAATTGAACATCTTTGTGGAATGTGATTTTTTTTTACATATTTGTATGCAGTAGAGGGCCTGTTGTAGAAAACTCTCCCTGTATCTTACTGTACTGTTAAAGAAAGCTGAATTCCACATTGCCAACAAAAGCGTGAAATGTTCATGAACCTTCCTCCAGGAAAAGCCATTCAAGCCTGATTATTTTTCTAAGTAACTTCAATTAAATTGAAGGTTAAAAAAAAAAAAAAAACTTTCTGTGTATGGTTTGTTCATGGCTCATTAACAAAAGAATGTAGGGGTGGGGTGGGCCTTGTCCCTGGGCATGTGGGAGGCCCCGTTCGTGTGAATCCGAGGGTGGAAATGCGGACTGGCAGACGGTCACGGAAAAGACCACCGTAGAGTCATACCCCTTCTGTTTATTGGATGAATGGGGGATTTTCTTCATTCCATTTTTTCTATAAACTCTTTGTAGAGTGATATGTTAGAAAGCCTGCTGTGATCATGTAGTCCTACCACTTGGGCAAAAAATAAGGCGAGGACTCCCCATGGTGACCAGGCTTTGGTGACGGAACCAATATTCGAACCTAGCTGTGTGCCTTCAGAGTCCCATGCCGATGGCTCCATGCTAAGAGGTTGCACTTCGAGCCCCAAGTTTCCAATTCCACATCTGCTGCTTTTCTGATGCCCCTTACAACTTCCTTCAGATCCACGGATGGACACCTTTTAGCTTTATTGATAAAAATGATGTATTTCTATTTTTCTTACAATGAAATCATGCTCAACATTGTTTTTCTATTTTACTGTATTCTGAATTTTAAAATGTACTAACAATACAGGAGTCAGCAGATGGTGTGCAGGTTAAGGTGCTGGATCCCATGTGGCTGTGAGGTTCTAGTCCTAGACCCGGTGGCTTGAAAATCACACCAGGCATGTGTGCATGCGCATCCCCAAAATCCCAAGAAGAGAATCGAGAAGGGATTGCAATGTGGCCATCCCCCCGGGGGGTGATTTCTCTCCCCCCCCCACCTCTTACAAGTACATGCACCCTAAAACAAACAAAAGAAAAAAAGAAACTTTAATAAAATTAGAAACACATTTTAATATGAAGATACTGAGAAAGTATATCCCATTTTCAAACATGCACGTACAGTTTCTAATACGCCCCCTCACAGCTGGTTCTCACCCCTGGTGGCCTGGCTCCCACACATCCTGGTGTCATCACTTCCTTGCTATGATCCCCTCTGGTTGGGAAAGGCCCAGACCATAGGTCTTAGTCATCTTAAATTAGAGAGGAGAGCTGCGGTGGCTTGGGAAAGGCCCAGACCATAGGTCTTAGTCAACTTAAATTAGAGCAGAGAGCTGTGGTGGTACAGAGGTAACCACCCCATGATGCTGAAGTCACTGGAGAAAGTCTGGGGTCCGAGTCCCGAGGGCTCCCTCTATGTGGTGGAGGTGTACACATGCCTGTGATGCTGGCAGGTTGAGGCTGGTGGTGGACCATGGCATGAAGACCATGTTGGGGGTGACCCCCCACCACCACTGTGCATCCGTCTCTCTCCGGAGTCTCATGAAAGAAATAAATGGGGAAAAAGATGAATAGAAAACACACTAGTCATGACTTTTTCATCAGTGAAGGGAAGTAACGGTCATAGCAGCCCCTGTCTCATCTGGGACATTGTGAATGTCAGTGGGAGGCAAATGACATCTTAGCCATAGTCGTGCCTCTCGGGGTGAGGCCGATGCCTCCTAAGATCCACAGCATTTCTGATGTTGCCACGTGTGCCCTCTGTCAGGCCTGCAGCCCAGAAGGCTGCCCTTTCAGGCCCAGAAGAGTCTAGAATTGATCTTTCTCCTAGTGGACAAAAATAGTTTGAGACAGAATCGTTAGTGGAAGATGTCAGCATGCCCTTTCTCGGCAAGAGCTCTCATTTCTCCAGTTAGAACTTACCTGCAGTTTTGGTATTAGACTATTTGGGGGGCCTGCAGGTACCCTGGTGGTCGAGGCACTGGACTCCTGCGTGGCCAGTCGTGCTTTGAGCCCAGGGCCTGGTGGCTGTCTCATTTTCCTTTTCTCTCTCTGTCTTTGGTCAAATGAAAAACTTGTAATGCTAATATTTTTAAATTAAATAAGTAATTATATAAAACCTATTTTTATGATAATAGATGTTAGTTGATACTGAGAAATAAGCGTTAGCAATCTTTTAGCCCCTGGAGTCTTTTTTTTTTTTTTTTTTTTTAAGTTTCTTCATTTATTTCTTGTTTTGAGAGAGAGAACCAGACAGTCCCAGCAGGGTCTTTACACCATAAGCCACCCGAGTCAGCCAGCCTGGGTCACTGGCATACACCCAGTGTGCCCAGGGAGGTCCCAGAACACGAACCCAGTCCCTCTTTTGTGTGGGTCCAGTTGCATTCC
>NW_006159512.1:7931443-7958673 GCF_000334495.1 Tupaia belangeri chinensis
CCTGCTGGCCACCTCTTGGCCCCCTTAAGTCATTTTAACCATTCTCTGAAAAAGTCATGATGTCCAAAAAGACCGGGAACCATTGGCCAAGAACACATTTGAGGCATAAATTGGGGGGTGTTGGACGTCAGGGCTTGGTGAAGAATAGAACTCTTGCCTAATCCGTCCTGAAGCAATTCTGAGCTTCACACAACGGGTACCCACACTGTGGCCGGGGGCCGTGAACTCTGGTCTTCTGGGATGACTTACAAGAAGCTGAAGACCAGACTGGCCTATATTCACCATGGGGAGTTTATTATACATCTTAGGTCTGGAGTGATAGGTATCTCTTATACAAAAAAAGGGCATGCTTGCAAGACGGATATAAGGAATAATATTTCTTGGGACCAGCAGTTAGAGTAATGGCTATGTCACTGGACTCCCACGTAGTCGACCACGGTTCGTGTCCCGGACCCGGTGGCTTAAACTCACGCCAAGCGCATGTGCATGCGTGCCCAAGATCCCAAGAGGAGAATGGAAGAAAAGGGATTGTGGCGTGGCCATCCCCCCTGGGGGGTGATTTCTCACTTTCTATCTCTCTGTCTGTCTGGCAAGCGCACGTCCCCTATAGAAAAAAAAACTCTCAAAAAAAAAAAAAAGAATCTTTCTGAAGTCAGCAGGTGGCACGGTAGTTAAGGCTCTGGACTCCCACATGGCCTATGATGGTTCGAGTCCCAGACCTGGCAATTTACTTTCTCATTTTCCCTGTCTCTCTCTCTCTCTCTCTGGTGAGTGCACATGCCCTATAGCAAATTAAAAATAATAATAAAATTAAGTAATTTTTTAAAAAGAACCTTGTCTCTGTTTCATAATCCTCACCTGGCACCAACCTCACCCTAAATTTTAACAACCCTCAGGCAGAGCGCAATGCAAGAAGATGTGAGTGGAAGGAGCCTCCTGATTCCAGCACTGTTCACAGACTCATTCCCTTAATCCCTTTGAAATTGAGGGAATAATATCCAAATTATGCCCTGGTTAAGTAAGAACCCTTGAGGTGACTAGCCCTAGTTCATCCACCAAGGAGATGTTTGTAATCTACAAGCGATTGTTTCCTATCTGGGCCTCGGTTTCTTCATCTGTAAAACAAAGAGGTTGAGCTGTTATACAAGGGGATGTCAGAAAGTTTATGAAAAGTAGAATTAAAGTATGGGTATATTTTGGTGTGAATATTTTTGAAATTCATGCATAGTTTTTTCATAATATGCATTTTCTATGAGCTTTTTGAAGACTACCCCCAAATTTATGGGGGGCAAGCATGTGTCATGGTGGTTAAGGCACTGGATTCTCACATGGCTGCCTGCAGCCCCATGCCCAGACCAGGTGGTTTGAAAATCACACCAGGTGTGTGTGTGTGTGTGTGTGTGTGTGGTCAAAAATCCCAGGAGTAGAATGGATTACAACATGGCCATCTCCCCTGGGGGAGTGATTTTCTCACTTTCCTTCTCTCTGTCTCCTTTTGTCTCTCTCCAGCAAAGCAAAAACCTGAAAAAAAAAAAATGTGTATGTGTGCTGGGCCAACCCGGTCACCTAGTGGTTGAGGGAACCAGATCCCACAATACTGACAGCAGTTCAAATCCCAGGCCTGGCAACTTGAAAAATACATGCCAGGTGCATGTGCATGTGTGCCCCAAATCCTGACAAGGTGGAGAAGGGATTGCAGCATGACTGTGGTTCATTGAAAAGTGTTTTCTCTCTCTCCTTTCTCTCTCTCTTCCTCCTCTCTGGCAAGCACATGCACCCTCTGGCAATTAAAAAAAAAATTATGCTGAGCACTCAACATAAAACCAGTGAAGCAGAGATGCTCTGATTGAGTAGTTTGAGGCCCAGCTCAGCCTCTTTGCCCCAAGTTCCCGTGGCCCTCCATGGATGCCTAGGGGCCCACGGAACACAGTTCGAGAACCACTAAATCAGATGACATCTGAACACTTGCAGCTTTGACATTCTCACATGGTCTACCGCGTCCTCTGAGGAGCCTGCTGCCTTCCGGAGACAGGTTAACCAATTACGTGGTCCTACTGAGGCAAAAGTGTTTCAAAAAGGGACACCTTGAACCAGAGTAAGATGGAAACAAAGAAATAAAGGAAAAGATTAAAAAGTAGAAGCAGATGCTCTTTTTTTTAGTATATTTTTAAAATTTTATTTTTATTATTCTTATAATTTCTTTTAAAATTCAATCACTATACATCATTTGACTTATAAAGAAAACAGATGCTTTTATTTTTGAGTGTTGTTATTGTTTAATTAAGAAAAAAAAAAATGGAGCACCTTATTACGGGTGAATGGCCAGGGCTTCGGGTTTCACATGGTTTTAGGCAAGCCAACAGCAACAGGAGGTTTCCTGTGGCTGAGCCAGCCTGGGGCCTCTACCTGAGATCAAGCCAGAAACCCCATTTTGCCTGGAATGGAACAGGCAACAGGATGGAGGGAAAATGCCTAAAGAAGAGATGGGCAAAGAAGAACCTTCGACTGTAGAAATGATACCTTTCCACTGAACGTCTTTGCACAATGAGCACAAACTCAACTATAGGTGTCTTGGAAATACTTGCTTTTAAGTTGGTCTTTTCCAAATTAGGTATTTTCATAAGGAAGTTGACCGTAGTGTAGCTTTTATAAACTGTTAAATAGCTTATTATGTGCACATGGTGTATTATGGTAAGTGCTTTCAATTGAATCCTCACAACAACCAATAGCTGTGCCCTTTTTACAGATAAGGAAGAATAGAATAAATATCATGTGCCATGTTACTCATCTGATAAGTGCCAGAGCCAGGATTCAAACCCGGATCTGGCTGACTCTCTAGCTGGTTAGAATTGGTATCACTGATCGGCCAAGATGGAAGGGGAAGGCCGTTGCTCAGCTGTGGTGAGCTAAGGCACTGATGCTGGAACGGGGAGGCCACATGGAGGCCTGAGTCCAGTTCTCAGCCTACTCTAAACAGGCTGAGCACAGTGGTGGGCACCTGTGGTTATAGCTAGCTTGGAGGTTGAGGTAGGACGATTCCAACATAGTGAGATCCTGTCAAAAGTGAATCCCTCAGGGGGCCAGCAGTTAGCGTAATGGCTATGTTGCTGGACTTCCATGTAGTCGACCGCGGTTCGAGTCCTGGACCCAGTGGCTTAAACTCACGCCGGGCGCATGTGCATGCATGCCCAAGATCCCGAGAAGAGAATGGAGGAGAAGGGATTGTGGCATGACCATCCCCCCTAGGGGGTGATTTCTCGCTTTCTGTCTCTCTGTCTCTCTCTGTCTTTCTGGCAAGTGTACGTGCCCTATAGCAAAAACCTCTCTAAAAAAAAAATTTAAAAGAAAAAAAAAGAAAAGTCAATCCCTCGGGCCAGCAGGTGGCATGGTGGTTAAGGCACTGGACTCCCAAATGGTCAGCTGCAGCTTGAGTCCTAGATCTGGTGACTTGCTTTCTTACTTGCTCATTCTCTGTCTGTCTCTGGTGAATGCATGTGCCCTTAGCAAATTGAAAAATAATTATACTGATAAATAAAAAGAATTATTTTATTGAGTTGTTGGAAAAGTCAGAATGCATTTTTCAATGCAAAAATGCATCATGACTTTTCTTTCTGACTACCCAATATTTATGATTATTTTTTATTATGACCAGAGAGAGACAGAGACATAGAGAAAGAAAACAAGCCGCCAGGTCCAGGTCTCCAACTGCACTACAGTGGGCCATGTGGGAGTTCAGCCCTTTAGCCACTGCCCCCCCCTGCCAGCCCACTGCCAAAAAAAATAATTCTTAAAAAATAATTTTAAAAAGCCAATCTCTTCCCACCTCCTTTTCCTTTCTCTCATAAATGAAGAAATACAATTTTTTTGAAAAGAAGATATTAGGGTCAGCAGGTGGTATGTTGGCTAAGTCACTGGAATCCCACGTGGTCAATCAAGGTTCAAGACACAGATCTGGTGGCTTGCTTTCCCCCTCTCTCTGTTTCTCATCTCTCTCTGGTGAGAGCACATGCCCTATAGTAAAATTTAAAATAATAATAATAATAAATTAAATAAATAATTATGGAAAAAGAAAAAGAAATAGGAAGAACCCAGAAATCTCAACCTAGGTGAGACATGGATAGAGATCAACACCCTAGCCAAAGTGGCAAGAGCTGGTTAAGGACAATTGAAAAATACTAAGAACAGAAGAGCTGAAAGACCAAAAAGGTAGAGCTCGGGCTAAGATAATCACAGAAAACTAGATGATCCTTCCAAATATTAAATATCTGTGTGGGCTATTCCACTACCTTACAAAAACTACCAGACTGATGCCCATCATAGTTGGACAAACAATTTAGAAATGTACTTCACATAAAAGTCAGTGGCAAAGTAAGATGTAAATTGGGGGGTCTTAGAAGGGACTGTGAGATGCTTAATGGAAGAGATTAGCCATTAGTATTCTGATGCTCTAGACAGAGCATGCCAACCTGAGTGTCAAACATGACCCCCAAACTGAGTGTCAAGGACAGCCACGAGGGCAAAGGTCATATGTTTAAGCAACAGCTTGCTGCCACGCCGTGCACCCTGGTACGAGGGCAGTGGGGTGCACCATTTAGCTGGGATCCATGGCCTTTCCAAGTAGTACAGAGAGGTCAAGTGAAACAGAGTAAGCAAGGTAAGGAGCAGGGGATAGCGTCGTGGACCAGAAGCCACTTTGGATGTCCACTGGCTCTGCTGGGTATAGAGATCCTTCCACATGGTGGCTCCCTGCAGACAGGCCTAGTCTTACTCTGTCCCTGAAGTGATCTTCTGTAAGCAGAGAGCTCAGGGCTTCCCCTGCCTCCACCCCCAGGAACCGGCAGCTGTCAAGAGATCTAGTCATGCATCCATTCAAACATAGTAATCATCTTCCCATGTCAGAGCCTGTGCAGGATGCAGAAACACAGAAATTCTTGAGCTCATAATCAAATAGAATATAGAAATGTTAAGAGCTAGTTATGGGGGAGCTGACATGTACCTGAAGGCAAACCTCAAACTCTCCATGGGAAACAAATGAGCCAAATCAGCAGCTGGAGAAAGGGAGAGAAGATGAGGGATCAGAGAGATGATTAACTGGGGGTGCTTTCATCCCCCGGAGGACAGATCTCCTCAAAAATTGCTCAGCTTGGGACCAGCAGTTAGCGTAATGGCTATGTTGCTGGACTCCCACATAGTCGACCACGGTTCGAGTGTCGGACCCGGTGGCTTAAACTCACGCTGGGCACGTGTGCGTGCATGCCCAAGATCCCAAGAGGAGAATGGAGGAGAAGGGATTGCGGCATGGCTATCCCCCCTAGGAGGTGAGTTCTCGCTTTCTGTCTTTCTGTCTCTCTCTGTCTGTTGAGCGCATGCACCCTATAGCAAAAACCTCTAAAAAAAAAAAAAAATTGCTCAGCTCGAAATGTCAACAATGTGGAGATGGGGAAACTGTCAAGTGGAGAAGTCCATGGGACAGTCACAGGGAGACAGGTAAGTGGTTCTATAATCTTGCCACTCAAAGAGTGGTCCGTGGACCAGCACCACGGGTATTACCTGGGAGCTTGCTAGAAATACAGCATTCCAGGCACCATCTCAGCCCTGCTGCATTTCAAGAAGCTCCCTGATGGTTTCTACGTGGGCTCTCATTCGAGAAGCACTGGTCACGAGCACAAGAGGCAGCCTGAGGTGACATGTGGCTAATAGGGGCAAGGGGGTCGTTTCACTGCTTATTCTTACCGCGGCCCTGAGACGTGGGTACAATCGCAAGGGGGTCGTTTCACTGCTTATTCTTACCGTGGACCTGAGACGTGGGTACGACCAGGGCTGCTGTGTCTGGTTACACAAGTTGTGCAGTCCACAGAGGTGGTTCAAGGACAGGGCTGACATCTGACATTTACCCGGAAGGAAGAGATGCCTTTTCTTATCCTGCTTGCCAAGTTAAGGGCCCAGGGGCTGTGACCACCCAAAAAATATATTGTTCTCTTTGCACAAAAGCCTCCTCTGTGGGCTTGGACATAAGGGTTCTATACCTCCCTCCCTGTAGTTCTGAAACCCACAAACTCCCCAGCACCTCAAGTGGTTCTCTCATAGATTTTTAGCCAACTCACTTGGCAATAAAACCTAACCTTAGCTAACATGAGACCAATTATGGTCTATTTATCCCACTTACTGGGAACATTCATGCATTTTCCTGCAGAAATAGTCATGTATTATATTATACAAGTATAGCCCCAAACTCCACTGGAGTGTTAGGTAATACATGCTATTTTTTGTTTTCATTTTGAAAATTCTGCATTCTCCAACACATCTGATCCCAGGGTTTCCATTAAGAATTGTGAACTCGTAATATCTCAGTTTTACAGATGGGGAAACTGAGGCTTGGAGTGGTGAAGTCACGGAAAAGTGAGTCCCTGAAGGAGCCAAATTTCAGACCCGGAGCTCTTTGGGCATAACACTAGTTCCAAGAGATTAATTAAGACACTGCCCAGTCTCAAGAAAACAGGTCAGGAACACAAAAGGCATGGAATAATCTGCCTCTCGCAGGGAAATCTCCCAGAACAGAATGCCAGTCCCTGCACTCGAGCTCACGTTTCCAAACCAGCCTCTGCGCGTTCTGGCAGTCGTTAGTCCGAACCAGGCCCCCGTGTGCTGGAAGCATCCATCAACCTCAGCCTTACTGTTTGACACAAGGAATCAAAACATAATGGCCAAAGAATGAACGCAAGAGAATCCTCCCGGCTCTGTGATTGAGATGAGGACAGGGCAAAACAGTAGGGCCATCTTCTGCTCTGCACTAGTCGTACCACCCAGGTCACCGCAGCAGCGTCAGGACCCAAACACCTGTGCCTTTTCTGAAAGCCACCGTGCATTTTGGAGCACCATGCCTGTCATCGCTTTAGCTACTCGGGTTCCTCTGCTCCATCAGGAAAGAATAGGCTTTATTCTCCTTACAGAAATAAACCCAGAGCTACAAATTGTCAGCCAGATAAGAGTCAATGTACCCTCCTCCGTGAGATGTTGCAAACCCTGAAATTACCTTCTTGTGATATGCCCACCTCTGCCCACTTTTCCTCCCTGGTGAGCTTGCACATAGGGGTGTTGCCACAGAGGGAATGTCACCAAAACCAGTGATTACCCATTATCCATTTAAATGAATTTAAACTTGCCTAAAAATATTTAAGTAAAAATAACCCCTGTAGTTAAAACTATTCCAGTGGATATCATGCTCAAAATCATTTTGTGAGGCATTTCTGATTTTTTTCTATCATGCGTACATAAATTACACACCTGTGCATATTTATCACTTCAGGTTTTTTTACATGCACATTTTCATATTTTCTTTGGAGAATCATTTATTGAACTCTTACTCATTTTTCTTTTTTTGGAGAGGATTTTTGCTTTAGGGCACATGCGCTCGCCAGAAAGAGAAAGAGAGACAGAAAACAAGAAATCACCCCCCCCCCCCCAGGGGGGATGGCCACGCTGCAATCCCTTCTCTTTCATTCTCCTCTCAGGGTCTTAGGCATGCATGCGCACGCGCCCTGAGCGAGTTTAAGCCACTGGGTCCGGGACTCGAACCATGGTCAACTACATGTGAGTTCAGCAACATAGCCATTATGCCAACTCTGCTGGTCTCAAACGCTTATTCATTTAAAAATAGTTTGATTTTTTTTTTCTAATTTTGTGTGTGGTGTCTTTTTTTTTTTCTTTTTTTAAAGTCAGGGTCTTACCACATGACAATCCTGCTTCAGTCTCCGGAGTAGTGAGCAACCAGAAATGCATGCCACCATTTCAAGCTTTTTTATTTTTTCTGGAGAGGTTTTTTTCTATAGGGTGAGTGTGCTTGACAGAAAGACAGAGAGAGACAGAGAAATAGAAAGAGAGAAATCATCCCCCACGGGGATGGCCATGCTGCAATCCCTTCTCCTCCATTCTCCTCTCGAGATCTTGGGCACGCATGCACATGAGCTCGGTGTAGTTTAAGCCACCAGGTCTGGGACTCGAACCACAGTCGACTACATGGGAGTCCACCGACATAGCCATTACGCTAACTGCTAGTCCCCATTTCAAGCTTTTTAAGGTAGGCCTCAAACCTTGGCCTCCCATGTGGCCTCAGCTAATTGAGCAACAGTGTCTAACATACACACTACCTCAGCTGAGCTGGCTTGTTTTATTTTTGAGTTGTAAAGATTCTTTCATTTCTGTAATTAAAAAAAAAAAAAGAATCCTTCATCAGAAATAAATTTTGGGTCCAGCAGGGTGGCATGAAGGCATTGTATTTCCACATGGCTGATCACAGTTTGAGTCTCAGACCTGGTGGCTTTTCTCACTTCCCCTTTCTCTCTCTGTCTCTTTCTGGTGAATACACGTGCCCTGTACTAAATTCCAAAAGAATAATGATGCATAAAATTTTAAAAGTAATTCTTTAAAAATACAAAGAAAGAAAATAAATATATTTTGCAGGCTGGCCCTATAGTTTAGTGTTTAAAGGAGTCAGATCCCACATGGCTGACTATGGTTCAAATGCCAGCATCAGTGACTTGAAAAACGCACAGGGTGTGTGTGCATGTATGCCCAAAGTCCTGATGAGAGGGAGAACCGGAGGGAAGGGGACTAGTAACATGACTACATCCCACCGGGGAGTATGCTCTCGCTCTCTGGTAGCACACATACCCTCTGGGAATTAAAAAAAAAAAAAAAAAGTATTTTGTTTTGTTTTGTTTTGCAAGTATTTTCTTCTATTCTGTGACTTTCCTTTTCATTTTCCCAACAATGGTTCTCTTTCTTTTTTTATTCTTTGAGAGTTCTTTTGCCACACGGCACGTGTGCTTGCCAGAGATGGAGAGAGAGAAAAAAAAGCAGAAAGTGAGAAATCACCATCCGGGGATTGACCACACTGCAAACCCTTCTCCTCCATTCTCCTCTCAGGACTTTGGGCACACACACACATGTGCCCAGCATGAGTTTTAAGCCTCTGGGTCTGGAACTCGAACAACAGTTGACTACATGGGAGTCCAGGGATGTAACCCCTACACCATCTGCTGGTCCCCTTAACAATGTCTTTCATCAAGCATATGTTTCTTGCATTTTGCTAAAGACCAATTTATCCATTTTTATTGAATGGCTTAGTTTTTTTTCTGGCCTACATAAGAATCCTCTGCCCAACCTAAAGTTCTAGACTGTCTTACAGTCTTATGACCAGGAACAGAAATCTGCAGGATATTGTTTTGTTTTGTTTTGTTTTTAATTTTTGCCAAAGAGTATATGAGTTCACCAGAGAGAGATAGAGAGGACAAGAGATAGGGAAAGTGAGAAAGCACCCCCACCCCCACAGGGAATGGTCACACCACAATCTCGTCTCCATTTCTCTCTCCTTTGGGGACATTGGACACACACACACACACACACACACACACACACACGAACCCAGCCTGTTTTCTCAAGCCACCAGATCCAGAACTCAAACCACACAGTCATGTGGGATCTAGCCACCTTCACCATCATGCCACAGGAGGGCCGAGAAATCTGTTTTAATAGCTATGGTAAAGCCAACATCCCATGGCTGATTTTAGTAATCCCTTAACAATAAAGATGTACTATTTCTCTAATTAAAAATAGCTTTAAGTTTATTTTAATTTATTTCTTCTATGATAAAGGGAGAGAAAGCATGAGAGACAGATACCTCCAACAGGGTCTTCCCACTGCAATCCTACTCCCAGTCCAGTGAGCCTGGATCACGGGCGCACCTGGCATATACAAGGAGACTTCGGGACATGAACCTGGGACCTTCCCATGTGACCTCTGCATTGCAAAGTGTTGTCTTACCACTGTGCAGTTGCAGCTGATCCTAAAATTTTAATAATACTTTTTCTAATTATTTCTAGAAAAATTATATATAGTGCCAATATGAATATTATTATGAAAAATTCTTTTTTTCTTTAAAAGATATTTCTTTAAGAGTTAGAGTTACAAGAGCAAAGGATATAAACAATTTTATAGTTTTCAGTTTAACGTTTCCTTGTCTCCCCATTTACAATGCCTCCAGGAACATGAATACATATTTCTCCTGATTACTGGCACTGGACTTTATCACTTTAATTCATTTTGGTTAGCTGAAACTGTGAGCAATGGTGCCTAAAAGATAGTCTAATTCATTTTTTTCTTGTGTTGCTAGGAAGAGTGTGCATTTTCCCATCAGATAATTGAGTGGATTTTCTTGTGTACAAACTATCTGTTCATCAATCTTGAAGCTATATCAACTGGAATTATGATACTTATATTGTAGGGCCTCATTGCATTTTGTAGGATAGTAAGCTATTATCCAATGTGTTTTTCACATAGCTTAATCCCCTCTTTTACCTGAAATATGACTTTCATTCTTAAGTGTGTCACTTTAAGCAACAGAGTGTTAGATTTTGTTCTTAATTCCATCAGTGACTCTTCTTTATCCAGAGGATTTCATCTTTTTACTTAAATGTAATTAGCACATCGTATTTTCCTTTCTTTCTTTCTTTCTTCTTTCTTTCTTTCTTTCTTTTTCTTTCTTTCTTTCTTTCTTTTTTTGAAGAGGTTTTTGCTATAGGGCACGTACGCTTGCCAGAAAGACAGAGAGTGACAGAGACACAGAAAGCGAGAAATCACCGGATGGCCATGCCACAATCCCTTCTCCTCCTCTCGGGATCTTGGGCACATAAGCACATGCGCCCAGTGTGAGTTTAAGCCACCGGGTCCAGGACTCGAACTGCAGTCAACTACATGGGAGTCCAGCCACGTAGTCATTATGCTACCTGCTGATCCCAACACATTGTATTTTCACCACCTTCCTAGTACACTCTTTTTTTTTTTATTAATATGGATTGTTTTCTCTTTGTATTTGCATAGCTGCAGTAGTAAGTTTTAACGTCTTCATTTCCTTTCTTTCTGTACTCTGAGTCTCCTGGACTTAAATTTCACAAACAATGTCTGTGTTGTTATTGCCATATTCCTAGCACCTCGTACAGTATCTGACACATTGATTTATTCCTTACAAAAAATAACTGTTGATGGGGCCAGCAGGTGTCATGGTGGTTAAGGCACTAGAATCCGACATGACCGACCACGGTTTAAGTACCAGACCCAGTAGCTTGAAAATTATGTCTGGAGCGTGTGCATGTGTACCCAAAATCCCAAGAGGAGAATGATGGAGAAGAAATTGTGGTGTGGCCCTTAGGAGGGTGATTTCTCACTCTCTCTCTCTCTCTCTCTTTGTCCCTCTCCAGCAAGCACATGCACGCTGTGGCAAAACCTCAAAAAGAAAAAAGAAAAGAAAATAGCCGTTGAGATCTTGCTCTGAATGCTATAGAGTCCAGGTGTGTGGATTAACCCAGAACTCCGAACTGCTCTTAAGGGTTGAGTTTGTATCTTTTGTTTCTCATATTTTATGGTCTGATTTATAGACATTAATGTACCTTTTTGTTAACTATGCCTCTGGGAATATACTAGACAATTTCTCTTTCAAAAGGGCCTCATTTAGGACCAACAGGTGGTGTAGTGCCTAAGGCAGTGGATTCCCACATGGCTGACCACAGTTCGAGTTCTGGACCTGGAGGCTTAGAAATCATGCAGGGCGCATGTGCATGCAGGCCCAAAGTCCTAAGAGGAGAATGAAGGAGAAAGGAGTGCAGTATGGTCATCCACCTGGTGGTGATTTCTCACTTTCCCTCTCACAGTCTCTCACTGTCTCTCTCTGGCAAGCACATGCGCCCTATGGCAAACACACGCACATAGAAACACACAAACAATTCAAATCTGCGTGGCCCACGTGAAAGTTCTTGTACCTGCGGGATTTGGAGTTGGAAAATTATTTCAGTTTCTCTGACAAGCCTCGGTTTCAGGCTCATAAAAGAAAAGTCAACCTGGCCTAGGTTGAAGGTCGAGTTAAAGGTCAACCATGATCTTGAAAGGTCAGCCTGACCAGGCCTGCATGAATACTGACAACAGCATTTCTCTTAGCTTTGACCAGTTTTCCCCTGCGTCTTCCTTTCATACTCTTCATGTCCAAGGGGTAGACTCCAAATGTGTTTTGTTCTCACACCTTACAGTGTTTCCCTTCGTAAATCCTTAGAAGACTTTCATTCTGATGTTTAAAACATCGACCAGAAGCTGTCTTTCTTTGAATGTTGCTCCCATGTGGATTTCTTTCTCTTCTCGTCCCTGAGTCGGGATGGCCAGTCAGGCTAGAACAATGAACCCTAATGATTTCTGTTAGCCCTAGACTTCCCTCCCCTGGACATGAGACACAGTTGGGATCTGCTCAATTTACTGAATTTCTGCCAGGACTCCCATGGTCTTTTCTTCCTTCTTTCTTTCTTCCTTTCTTTCTTTTTATAGTATATGCCTGCTTTTACGATTTGGCTTTAATTTAGATTGCTGTACAGGTGCACTGTTCTGGTCAGTTTTGTTGCTAATAACAGGAAATATGGGTCATTACTGGGTCATTTCAGCTCATGATTGGGAGGGTCTAGGGGCCACGCCTGCTGTTGATCTTGCAGCGTCCCAGTAACATCATGAGGGGCAGAGCAGAGCCGTGTGTCCATGGAGCCTCTGCTCTGGGCCATCCCTCTCAGAAGCCCACCAGGATTCAAACATAAGGGCCCCACTCCAATCACCTAAGGAGTCCCCAGGGCCCCATCCTTCAATACAGTGAAGGTGTTACATTTCCTCTTAACACTTTCACAACCAAATCTCAACACATTTATTTTGGGGAGACAAACCACAGCATGCTCCTTCTACCTGATTGAGTGGCGTTTTTTGTTTTGTTTTGCTGTCGCAAAAGCTTTTATTTAACGTTAGATGAACTGCCAACCATGGCTGAGATGAAATGCCACGCAGCAGTCCAGTCTGAAAGGAAAAACGCGCGGAGCTGCTTTGGTCTTTGTTGGTGGTGGGCGAGGAACGGAGGTGGTCTGGAGCTTTTCCAACCTCTCTCCCCGCCACCACCGCAAGACTCAGGAGAACTCAGAATCCACCACTCGGCCAGGCAGTTTAACTCCAGCTGCCCTGGTGGCAAGGTTGCCTCCCACCCTTCGCTCTGCTCCCTCGCCGCGTCTATGCGCTGTAGGTCTGTCTTTCAAGCTTGCCCTGCTTCCCCCTGACAGCCACCGCGTCTAACTTCATCATCTACCTTAACCCGCATCTTCTCTTTTATGCTTCTTGGAGGGTCTTTGGGAATCTGGGCTGATTTGATTAACTTTTTTTTTTTAAATCCATTTACACTTGTGGAAGCCAGGAAAAAAATGTTTTGAATTTCTAAAATACACATATGGGCTCCTTTTTATTTATTAGCAGCTTTTATATATTGTCAATATTATTCCTGAAAGCAGCTGTTTCTTGGAGTTCTCTTTCACACCTGCCTGTCACTTCAGATTTCCATTTGTTAATTTACAAATCTGCATTGGAAGTGATAAAAGCAAAGAACAAGGTAATTTCACTGACTCTAAATTTGACTTGTATGGCTGAGAGTCATTTAGGAGCTCTGTCTAGGATCACAAAGAAGCCACTGGTTTAATCTCCATCCCTAAGTACTGTTTTTGAGGTATTAATACCAGTACAGCATTTGCCCAACGTACATTAATTATGTTTGTGTGTTTTCCCTCTGCTAAATGGTAAAACTCTGACGGGAACATTTTTCCCTTTATCCATTATCGTACTTGGGATGATGCGAGTGAATAATACATGCTTAAATGAGAAAGCCATTATCTATTTTTACTTTCAAAAAAGTCTTCAGAAAGCCTATTAAAATTTTTCATTATCTTGGCATTAAGAAAAGTATGACACAAGCTGCTTTGAGAGAGAAAGTGGAGATAATATTGTTTTCCTGGATGGAAAGGGGTATTATGTTCCTTACTGATCTCAAAGAGGTCACGTTGTCAGATGCTAAGTAGCTCTTCACATTGCCAAGAATGGCAAAATGACTACCAAGCTGACGTAGGACTGGTAGCACTTTAAGGTGGAAGATACCGGGGAGAAAAATAGGGGCCAGCAGATGGTGTGGAAGTTAAGGTGGCTGGATCCCACATGGCTGACTACACAGTTTGAGTCCTGGACTCAGTGGCTTAAAAAAATGCAACAGGCTCAGGACCAGCAGATGGCATAATGGTTATGTCACTGGAATCCCATATAGTTGACCACGGTTCAAGACCCAGACCTGACAGCTTAAAACTCATGCCAGGTATGTGTGGATGGGTGCCCAAAGTTCTGAGAGGACAATGGAGGAGAAGGGATTGTGGTGTGACCATCCCCTCTGAGGGGGGATATTTTTTGCTTTCTGTCTCTCTGTCTGTCTCTGTCTCTCCAGTGAGCACAGGTGTCCTATAGCAAAAATCTCTCTTAGAAAAAAAAAAAAAATACAGTGGGCCCATGTGCATATGTGCCCAAAATTCTGAGAGGAGAAAGAATTGCAACATGGACATTCTTCCTGAGAGGATGCTTTCTTACTTTCTCTCTCTCTTTCTTGTCTGTCTTTAGTGAGCACATGTGCTCTATAGATAAATAAATAAATATAAAATAAAAAATTTTTAAAGGACAAAATATATCCAAACTAAATCGACACCAGGGTGGTTTAGGATCACTATATATTTGGAAGCCATTATATCCATGGTTAGTTCTGGCAATAAGAACCCAACAATGAACTGAGCCTCATTGGTAAAAATGAGCAGTAACACCACATAATGGAGGCGACTCTTCTGCTGGGCCCAGGACACAGGCACACCCCTGCCTTGGTCACATTATGTCTGAGCTGCCTCATCTAAAGTGGGCTACTCAGGCCTCGCTGGAACCTCTGACACAGTCCATGGCTGGCTGGCCAATGTTACTAAGTTATGGTATTTGAGGTGCTGGTCACGGTTCTAAGTAAATCCTCACTGGCTTGGCTTATCCATTTATTCACTCATTCATTCATTCCACATGCATTTATGGAGACTTGGAAGAATATAGAAATGGATAAATAGCAATACTGTATTTGTCCTCAAGTTGGCCACAGATTATAAGGTAATAACACCAAAACATAGCTCAGTATCTTGGGGGAAATCATGTTTGGACAATGCAGCTTCCTTATTGACATTTGCTGTTCTATAATTGGCTATTACTCTTTGCCTACTGATGTGGGACTACACCTCCTATGACATACATGTTCAGGCTTCCAGAGAAATGATCGCCATGGAAAAATGCTCAATTATCTTAATTATTTTAAAATAAAACTTATTCATCAATTAATGAATGGAGGCCGTACATGGTCTTACTCTTGAATATAATCATATAACAAAGAATCTCCAAATATTTGGGAAAGTCACCCAAAGAAAAAGAAAGAGCACAGAAAGAGAGAGAAAGAGAGAGAGAGAAAATAAATCCAGAAGAAAGAGAAAATTCAATAAATAAACAAAACCAAGGACAGCTGTTATCTTCCAAGGCATAAGAGAGGATACTGAATACATAAAACAAGAAATACCACCACACCAAAATAAATAAATAAATAAATAAATAAATAAATATAAAAAAAAAGAAGTTAAAATGCAAAGATAGGAAATGAGATGAGAGAGGTGGTTCATCTACCCAGGAGGTAGAATTTTAAACTAATAGAAATTGCAGGAAGATAAAACAGTGAGTATAAAATTATCAAAACATAGCAGAAGTTTCCCCAGAACTAAAGGGAAAACTGCTCAATACGTGAATAATAAACACCAATACCAAGAGGCTTATTATTATTATTATTCATATAACAAGGAACAAACATTTCTAGTAAGAGAAAACAAAAGCAAAGAGATAAATAAAATTACCATATAATGGGGAAGGCAAGTCATAAAAATTACAATATAATGAGCTCTCTTTTGGTTGAAGATGACACATTGAACAATTGAGTTTACTACTTATTCCTGGAAACCCATCAAAATAATAGCAAAGAGAAATCAAAGAGGATGAAGTCATACAATTGCTGAGAACAGAAAAGAGAGCGGGCACATACATTCTTAGATTATAACCACCAGAAGGATGGAAAGTGGAGAGGGTAACACAAAAGAACAGACAAGATTCCCCTACTAAGATACACAGAGAGATCTTTCCTCCAGAGGCCTCCAGTGTCAGCATTAACAAAAGACAAATGAAGGGAAGAAAGGAACAAAAGACAAATGAAGGTAAGAAGAAAAGATGTTTATGGAATCACAGAAAAGCATCAAGTGTCAGCTTCCCTCATCCCTACCAGTAATGGTGACATTTGTCCCCAGGTTAGAACCTGAGAGTCTCTAAAACAATGCCATAGGATTTAAGGCTCCTCTAGTAGTGGTTGACACCCTGCAGTAGAGAAAATCACCCAATTGGACATTTGAGAGAGAAACTCAGTATACTACATATTCCTAAACTGGCCATGCTTTGATGAGAGCTTTTATTGATGCCTGCCTTTGGATATCCCAAGCTGCTGCTACCCCAAACACACACACACACACACATACACACACACATACACACACAATCTAGAGAACCTTCTCATTCAGGGGAGAGGCCAGTAATGACAGAGAAAATCATACCAACTACCTAAATGAATGAACCTAGTATTTTATTATCAACCATATATAAGTAACTAAAGATTTTAAGACATGCTATGATCTGAATGTATTTGCCAAAAGTTCATGTGTTAGAAACATAACTGTCATTGTGATAGTATTAAAAGGATGGAAACTTAATCCAACTTGACATTAAGAGATGGGGCTTTGGGGATTAGTCATTAGTGTGGGTCTCCTATGATTGAATCATGGTGGCTTTATAAGAAGAGGGAGAAAGGCCAGAGCTGACACAGACACATGGACACAGACACACACACACACTGGCCCTCTTACCTTCCTACCATACGATACTTGGCATCACCTCAGGATCCTACAAGGAGTCCCCAAAAGCTAGAAGACCCTCATCAGATGTGATTCCTCAACCTTAGATTCCCAATGAGCTGAATACTCCTTTATTCTTATTAAATTACTCAGTCTGTGGTATTGTTAGCAACAAAGAAAAGCTAAGGCACAAAGGAAAAAAAAAAAACGAGGGTAACAGAGAAAACGATGAATCCTATGTATCAGTCTGGGCATCCAGCTGCTCGGCACAGTATCCACCTACCCAAATTTACACATCATTTATTTATTCAATGATATTTATTTATTTGATGATATTTAAAGGCTGACGGTAAGCTAGGTACTATTCCAGGTGTTGGGAGTACAGCAGTAAACAAAATGGACAAGGCCCTTTCCTTAAAGTCAAGGAAGTCCAGGCCTCTGGCTGAAAAATAGCAAGGGCACAGGCCCTGAGATGTGAGTAGGCATTGTTTGTTCAAGGAACAGCAAGGTGCCAATGTAGCTTGGGATGAGAGCAAAGAAAGCATGATAGGAAATAAGGCTAGACCAAATAAGACCTTTCAAGTTATTATAAATTCTGTGTTTAATATCAAAGAGATGGAGAGTCACAGAAAAGTTTTGAGGAAAGGAGTAAAATGATCTGACTTGGCTTTCTGTTGGAAATATTCTAGAGGGGGCCAGTCAGTAGCATGGTAGTTGGGATGGCTGGATCCCACATGGCCAATTATGCAGATTGTGTTTCACACCTGGTGGTTTGAAAAGCATGCTAGATGTGTGTTTGTGCACGCCCAGAATTTCAAGAGGAGAATGGAAGAGAGGGTATTGCAGTGTGGGCATCCCCTGTGGGAGTTGCCTTTTCTTTCTCTCTCTCTCTCTCCAGTGAGTGCATGTTTCCTATAACAAAATTTAATCCCACATGGCCAATTATGCAGATTGTGTTTCACACCTGGTGGTTTGAAAAGCATGCTAGATGTGTGTTTGTGCACGCCCAGAATTTCAAGAGGAGAATGGAAGAGAGGGTATTGCAGTGTGGGCATGCCCTGTGGGAGTTGCCTTTTCTTTCTCTCTCTCTCTCTCCAGTGAGTGCATGTTCCCTATAACAAAATTTAAAAAAAAAATTGTATTGGGTTGTCAGAAAAGTCATGACATGTTTTTTCTATGTTTTTCAAAGGTCGTTTATTTATATAAAGAACAAAGACCAATCAATGATATATTGCGCGTTGTGTTCAGTAACTTTTTGCCATCTTTCAATGAGCTTCATACCCTTTGTTCATAGAAAGATCTGCCTTTATTGATGAAAAAACTGAACAAGGTGCTGATTTACAGCCTCATCTGAATTGAATGTTATTCCACACAGGAGTTTTGAAAAAAGCGAAACAAGAAAAAGTCTGATAGTGCAAGGTCAGGCGGGAATGGTGGGTGGGGTAACACGTCCCATTCCAGCTCCAATAATATGTTATGGATGGTCAAATTTGTACGTGGTCTCGCAGTGTCGATGGAACACAACTCCTTTACTAACGAGCCCTGGACATTTCCGGATGATGGATTTGTTCGAACTGTCCAATTGCCCCAGTACACATTTGAATTGATTGTTTAATTCCTTGAGGAGCCTTGAAAAACACAACACCTTTAAAATCCTATCACACTGAGAGCATAACCTTCCTCTGATGAATGTCTGCTTTTGATCTTTTGATGTTGTTTGAAGTGAATCATGTCAGGACCAAGCCCGTTTGCACACCAACCACATTGTTGTAAAGAATCCACTTCTCATCATTATCAGTCACTTCAAGAAAAGGATCATTTTCCTTGATGTTTAATGAGCATATCACAGATGTTTTTTATGGACCCTCAAATGAACTTCTTTGCGTTCATGAGGAACCCAAACACTGGTCTCTCACCTCATGGGCTGCTCCACGGGGCTGCTTATGAAACAAGAATGAGCTTTCCTCAGGGCGAGTGATAGAGAGTGAACACCTCAGACAGAAGGCATAGTCTTTTCATTCCTAATCTCAGAAGTGGCATCCATCATTCTACTATATTCTATTCATCAAAAGTGAGTCGATCTGCCCAGCCTGCTCATACTCAAGGCAAGAGGATTACACACAGGTATGAATTCCAGAAGGCAGGCTCACAGTGTCCAAGTGGCAAAGGTCATGTAGACAAGAAAAAAATCTACAACTTGAAGGGTAAGTCCAGGTTGGAACTCACCATCAGGAATGTATTATTGAACATCTATGAAAAGACTGGAAGAATCGACTCTAAGCTGAATCTCCAGGGTCATCTCCTAAAACCATATTGCAAAACTGGTCTGGTAAGAGATTTCTGTGGCTCCTATTGCTTCTGACCACAGAGACCTGTCCCTCTGCCTCCCCCCAGTGCCAGCAAAGTGGATACCATGTGTCCTAGCCATTTCCTCTTGTAACTAGCATTAGAATCGAAGTTCTCAAAGGAACTTGTTGTCCTACATATTGATCAGTAAGGAAACATGGAAAGATTGTGGATAAAGAAACAGAAGCTTAAGCATATCATTGGATCCTCGGGAAAGTCATGAGGTATTTTTTCTGTGCAAAAGTGCTTCATGACTTTCTCAATGACCTAATATTTAAAGTTGTAAAAGTTCCAGTCATGAAAAAAATATACAACCAACAAAATCGGGAAGAAGGGGTTGGAAAAAGAGGTATGTTAGTGAATACATTTTTTTCATCGTTCATGATGGTTATTAGTAGATTGAGCTTAAATTAAGAAATGGTGAGGTGAGAATACAAGCATGGAGGTTAGAGCTAAGGAGGGAGACACGAAAAGACTCAGACATAGTAAAAGAGAGGAGCTCTGAGCAGTTGGGCTAGGGATGGAACAAGGCTTTATCTTTGGTGGTCATTTCCAGGTGCTTGTTAAAACAACACTTTTTAAATAATTTTTGTTTAATTCACTAAGAAAAAAAAACCTGAAAAAATTAAGGACTCCATAGCATTTATAGGTAGTGGTCATTTTATATCTCCCTCCCCTTCCTTTAAAACTTTGCTACAGGGTATACATGCTTGGCAGAGAGAGAGAAGGGGAGCGAGGGAACATGAGAACTCACCCCTCAGGGAAGATGGCCGTGCTGAAATCCCTTCTTCTCTAGCCTCCTCTTGGGATTTTGGGCATGAATCACACAGTTGGCTGTGTGAGATCCAGCTGCCTTAACTACCATGCCACTGGCTGGCCAAGTCCCTTCCCCTTAAGTTTATTTCCTTAATGAATGTGTGAGAGAAAGAGAGTGAGAGAGGAAGCACTCCCAACAGGGCCCCACACTGCAATCTACCCCCAGCTCCAGCTAGTGTTGGATCATGGGCTTGCATGGACTCGGTGTACTCAGAGGTACCTGGATGAGAACTCAATACCCTCCCATGTGGGTCAGCTTGCAGAGTGCCAGTGTTTACCACTGTACTGCCACAGACCCCATCTTTCCTCTAGTTTTATACTTCTTTGAGTAAGAAACTCAAGTCCAGGAAGCAGATTTTTCAGTTTGGACCCAGTCTATATGGTTTCTCTTATGTGGAGACAGATGTGACTTTGGTTTCTTTGCCATCCCATAGATTAGGCCTGGGGAGGGGCTCCAAGTAATCTGCTGCTGTTTCCCAAGTGGCAGACACAGGGGAGCAAACAGTGCTGCTTTGGCACAAGGCGCTGCTCAGAAGCAATCTCCCACACTGTGTGGGACATCACGTGACTTCAGCTCAGGGAAGAAGCCCTGCTCTGACTTATGACGGTTCTGCAGGCTTGGAACTCTTTGAGTGGACACCAGAGCTTGCAGGGCAGGTATTAGCACTGTTAGCAGTCACTTCTCTTCCCCTAATTTTTCAAAAATTTATTTTATTTTTAATTATTCATATTTTCTTGCTAATAGGGTACATGCGCTTGCCAGAAGGAGAGAGAAAATGAAAAATAACCTCCCAGGAGGGATGATTGCATCACAATTCCCACTCCGCCAGTCTCCTTTCAGGAGTTTAAGCATACACGCACATGCATCTAGCGTGGTTCTCAAGCTGCTGGGTCCAGGACTCGAATTGCACTGCTGACCATGTGGGATCCAGCACCTTAGTCACCATGCCACCTGCTGGCCCCCAAAGTTTTGAGCATGAACAAAGGCAGTCCTGAGCTGAAGAGCCTGCAAGGACTCTTACTGAAGTAAAATGAGAACATCACATCCCAGAGATGTCTAGAAATAACTGAGACTTGGGAAGAGCAGGAGCTGGAGTTTTGGTGATATGCAAATGAAGTAATGAGCAGGAGAAATTGGAGCAATTACTGTAAATTATTGTAAACAAGACCTTATTTGTACTCACAGGTTGGTGAGGTCTGGTGAAACTCGAATTATATTTATCCAGCTATATAATTATCATGATCATCATCATTATCATCCTATTCTGTATAAACTCAGTAGAATAGCAGTTGTGCTTTCTCTCAACTTCTTCTTGGATGCAAAATGGTTTTAGCCTGTGTGTCCTGGTCCAGCTTCACCATCACCCCTTCCCCCCAACCCCTGCTATTCATTGTGTGGTCCACGGACCAGCAGCATCACCTGAGAACATTTTACAAATGCAGGGTCTCAAGTCTACCCCTGGCCTCTAAGACCAGAATCTTCATTAAAACAAAATACCCCATGGTTTATTTACATGCATGTCAGAGTTTGAGAAGCACTGCTGGTAAGGAGTGGTTCTTAACCTGGCCTGCATTAGAATCACATAAAGAGCTCTTAAAGCATTTGGATGCCTGGGTCTCACTTCAGAGTAATTACATCAGAATCTTTGAATGTGGAGCCAGGTAACCATGTTTTTGTTTTTGTTGTTTAATCTTCCCAGGTCATTCAGATGGTCAGCTAGGGTCAGCTAATTGCTCAACGGGTCAACCTGACCGCGTTTTAAGAAAGTTATTACCGTGACTGTCCTCCTTACAGAATCCAACATTCATCCCTTCTCTTCCTTGCTACCATGGGCTTACCTACTGTGGGCCTCTTTTTCTCAATAAATGATCCTTTTCCCAGTGATTGGCAGGAGTCAACCATGAAGGAGCTGGGAGCTAAGAAGGAAATGAGCTCAGTTAATAAAATGGATAATGAGGAGGCCATTTCTGAGACCTGCAGTCTGCAGTGATGGCATTAATTCACTCATGAGGGTGGAGCCTTCATTGCCTGATCATTTCTTAAAGGTCTGACTTCTTAATACTATCGCATTTGGGGATTAAGATTCCACCACCTAAAATCTGGAGAGCACATTCAAAGCATAGCAAAGAATAGAATGATAGTTTGGTAAACTGAATCTGTTCCTGAAAATACCTAGCTCCACAAATGAACCGAACATTGAAATGATGGTCACTTATGCTTTCTTCTTTTTCTTTTTTTGGAGAGGTTTTTGCTATAGGGCACATGCGCTCGCCAGAAAGACAGAGAGAGACAGAGAGACAGAAAGCAAGAAACCACCGCCCAAGGGGAATGGCCACGCCGCAATTCCTTCTCCTCCGTTCTCCTCTCAGGATCTTGGGCACGCATGCACACGCGCCCGGCGTGAGTTTAAGCTGCCGGGTCCAGGACTCGAACCGCGGTTGACTACATGGGAGTCCAACAACATAGCCATTATGCTCACTGCTGGTCCCCGACTTATGCTTTCTTCTCAGAAAACTACCTACCAAGGTGTTTCCCATAAAATTCTGCTCTGGAGTCAATAATGAAATCCAATAAAGCCTTGCTAATTACATTCTCTAATGAATTGTGAGACCGGCTAACCCACAATCCAGAGATTTGTATAGTCAATAACTGTGTTAAATAGCCTCAATTACTTACATATGGTGTCTAATTTTGGTGTTAATTGTACCCATTAACCCACACAGAATGGTTTTAAATTCCTGCAGGATGGTTAATATGCTGATTCCTGTGAGGGTACTAACCATACTTTTCTTTGCCCAGATTCATAGTTGGGGCTTAATAAAGCTTCTTAATCTGAATTTAGCCTCTGGATAAATGACCAAGCGATCTAAAATTATTCCTTATGTGAAAGACATCTTTCAATTCAAACTCCAAATCAACACTTTTGGTATTTCCCAAAGTTAACAAGAATGTTTACCTAAGAAAAGTGAATAGGGGGTCAGTAGATGGTGTGGTGGTCCAGGCGACGGGATCCCACATGGCTAACTGAGTGGTTCACAGACCCCACGTCTTGACAGACACAGTGACAGGTGTACGTGCATATCCAAAACTCCGAGGAGAGAGGAGGAGAAGGGATGGCAGCACGATCAATCCCCCAGGGGTGCTGACTCTCTCTCTCTTTTTCTCCAGGATGCACATGTGCCCTAAAGGGGGGGGAGGAGGGAGGTGAAGAGATTTTCATCTTTTGTATCTACTTGAAGAAAGACATTTATCGTTTGAGTTCTGACTTCCAAGAGCCAAAGTCCTCCCCATCTAGTCAAGTCATCTTTGTCTACCTGGTTAACTGGGCTCAAAATGTCCATAGAGTTTGTCCTTTACTTTCCTGGGCACCTATTCATAATTTTTAAATAATTATTTAATTTTACTAATTATTATTTTAATTTGTTACAGGACACGTGTGC
The DNA here is from genome assembly GCF_000334495.1 of Tupaia belangeri chinensis. Lineage (NCBI taxonomy): Eukaryota > Metazoa > Chordata > Mammalia > Scandentia > Tupaiidae > Tupaia > Tupaia belangeri. The sequence continues at coordinate 7,954,897 of NW_006159512.1, forward strand.
TCACCGGAGTGAAAAAGTGAGAAAGCAATCCACCAGGTTTGGGACTCGAACCTCAGTCGGCCATGTAGCAGTCCAGCGCCATAACCACCACACCACCTGCTGGCCCCTCTGGGCTCCTATTTTTAATATTCTAGAAGGCACCATCTTACTTCTGATAGTGCATTTCAAGGAATGTGGTTTAGTTTGGGTCCAAAGGACAGCGTGTTATATCCTGATAGTCTGGTCAGTCATAGGACATAACAGCAGTTGAAGCTGTATACAATGCATCTTGTTGCACCCCAGGCCTTAGGGGATGCCAAGGTACTCAATAGATGATAGGATAAGGTAGAATATATTTTTCTCAAGGTATGTCTGACAGAGGTTTTGAAAGCCTGGGGAAAGCAACAAAGAATTCCTGTCCTTTGTGTTCCTGGCCCTGTGATATAGAAGGTATCATTTGCTCACCAAAGTCACGTCAATAGATGCGGGGAATCTTTAAAGTCCTATCCTATACTGATGTCATGCAACTTGCTATTGCCACTAATGACAATGACAGACAGTAGCCTGGGCTATGAGGTGAGACTCTCCATCATACCCACCATAGACAGTGAACACTCCAACAGATGATCCTGTTTGAGAACCCTACTTAGAACACACTTTGGTAAGGCCAGGCTTTCCTTTCTTTTTGTAGGACATACAGCTTTACAGAATAATGTTCATTTCAGGACCAATAGATGGTGTCATGGTTACATTGCTGGACTCCCATGTAGTTGACCATGGTGCGAGTCCTGGACGAAGCAGCTCAAACTCAACGCCAGGTGTGTGTGCCTGTGTCTCTGTCTCTGCCTCTCTCTGTCTCTCTGGCGAGCACACATGTCCCATAGCAAAAATAGCTCTCTCTAAAAAAGGAAAGAAAGAATAATGTTCATGTCAAAAAACTTGAGGAATATTAGAAAGCATATAGGTAGGGAAAAGAAAATATTCTAAAATCTCACTTTAAGATAACCAATGTGGGAACCAGCAGATGGCGCAATGGCTATGTCGCTGGACTCCCATGCAGTTGACCACGGTCCAAGTTCCGGACCCAGTTGCTTAAACTCATGCTGGGTGTGTATGTGTGTGCGCCCAAAATCCTGAGAAGAGACACCAGTAGTTGACATAATGACTATGTCACTGGACTCCCATGTAATCGACCATAGTTCTAGTCCCAGACCCAGTGGCTTAAACTCACACCAGGCGCATGTGCATGCATGCCCAAGATCCCGAGAGGAGAATGGAGGAGAAGGGATTGCAGTGTGGCCATCCCCCCTGGGGGGTGATTTCTTGCTGTTTGTCTCTGTCTTTCTGGCGAGCGCATGCGCCCTCTAGCAAAAAACCTCTCCAAAAGAAAAAAAATATTATATTTGTTGATGAGGACATATCTAGTTTTTTCAACTGGGCTAGACTGAAGTGTATATCATGCTGGGTAAAGTCTCTTTACAATCTAAATGATGTATAGCGATTAAGTGTATAAATAATAATTAAAATTAATAATAATAAAAACTAAAAAATAATTTATAGTTGAGTAGGAACATACAATGTCTATCTTTTATAGTCTGATTTGCTTCACTTAGCATTAAATCATCTATATTCATCCACTTCGTATCAAATGACCAAGTCTCATTGTTTTTTATGGCTGAGTAGTATTCCATAGTGTCTATGTGTTACATTTTTTCAATCCAGTCATCCATTCTTGGACTGTAAACATGTACAAGGATTAAACATAAATTTTAAAAAATTATTTTAAAAATATAGAAATAGTTACATATTACACATGTATCTTTTGTATTCTTTTATATACTGGTGAGCCAGATAGACAAGTGGACACAATAGAAGCCCAGGAAAACAAAACTGCACCATTTTTAAAAACTGGAAGCAAAGCATGACATGCAGGGCCACACAGGGAAGCCTGGTTGAAAGACAGAAAATGAGAGCAAAGGGCAAGTCTGGGCCAGAACTCTTATTGGGGTTTCCATGGGAATGCCAGGTAAGGCAAGGTCAACAATTTAGGATTAGCTGGTTTGAATGATTTTGACAAACTCTTGCTATAGTTTCATCCACCCCAAATCATGTATTGAGCCACTGTAACGAATTCAGAAGGGAAAAACTTGATCCATTGTCGAGCTGACAGGTGGGGCCTTTGGAAGAAGATCAGTGATTAGCTAGTTGGGGTACATGATTGATTTCTGTGGGCTTGTAAGAAGAGGATATGAGGCAGGAGGAGGCCCACATGGATACAGACCACGCTCTGCTCTGTCCAGAGTTCTGCCCTTCCACTCCGTATTGCCTTTGGTCTTTCCAGTCACCAGAATTATGAGACAAATAAATCTCTATTTTTATAAATTACCGAGACTTGGGTATTTCTGTTTAACAGCTCAGTAACAGGCTAAGATAGCTCTAAACTCTCAGGGTGGAGCCTAGCTGCCCACTACCTGGCCCTGAAATGAATAAGGCAGAACCATATTGTTCCCTGGGGGTGTGCAGACCACATAAAGACGTGGGTCCCGATAGGTTTGTTTTCATATCAAAGGAATATGCTCCCAGCTGAGCTCTTCACTGTCTCTAAGAATTGGTTCACTCCGGGAGGGAGGGCAGTTTCTCTGCAGCCAGAAAGGTTTTCTTTTTATAACACTAGCTGGAGAGACAGAAAGGGAGAAGTTGCCTCCCATCACGCCGCAATCCCTTCTCTTCCATTCTCCTCTCAGGATTCTGGGCACCCACGCACATGCACCGGCGTGAGTTTTAAGCCACTGGGTCCAGGACTTGAACTGTGGTCGACTATGTGGGAGTCCAATGATGTAACCATTACACCATCTGCTCATCCCCAGCCAGAAAGGTTTTTCAAGATGGCAGAATGTCATGACATATATAGATAATTTTAAAATATAAATTACATATTTCTTTCTTTTTCCTCATCCCCAAGTCTTCCACCTCAGTCATTGTGAGCCCAGGGGTTCTTAGCTCTATCCTGAGGCATGTTTCAAGCTACCTCTGAGGGAGAGGAAAGTTGGGACCGCACTGTCCTGATCTGCCATGGTTACTGGCCCACAGTGAGGGGCTGGTGTGGTTCATTCCAGAGCAGACAAGAGGCTGGTCTCGCTACTGACCTTCTCTCTGGAGCAGATACACATGGCTCCCCAGAGAAGATAAAAAGTTCTTTAACAAATGATCCAATGGTTGTGACAAAGTCATGCGGATTTGGGGAGAGGGACAAGAGCTGACTAGCTGCGTCTCTCTCTCTCTCTTTTGTTTTTTTTAAGAGAGATTTTTGCTATAGTGCATATGTACTTGCCAAAGAGACAGAGAGACAGAAAGCAAGAAATCATCCCCCAGGGGGATGGTCACTGCAATCTCTTCTCCATTCTCCTCTCGAGATTCTGGGCATGCATGCACACGCTTGAGTTTGAAGCTGCCAGGTCAGGGACTTGAAACGTAGTCAAGTACTTGGGAGTCCAGTGACATAACCATTATGCCATCTGCTGGTCCTTAGCTACATCTCTGACTCACTGTCCTTGCTCCATACTGCTCTCTTCTCTGTATGAAGGCCCTGAGGTGCTTGGGCCCCAGAGCGGACTCGAGTATCTGTCATGGGATCTCAGCATCTGTGTATCTTTTAGGTATCCAGGTGAATCTACTTTGTGCCATGAGAAACACTGACTGGGATGTCAGGGCTGCCAAGTGACCTCACTTATTCCCAAGTAATTCCTGATTTCTTCCCACGGTGACTATTGTCCTCCTTGAAGTCTCCATTCACTCCAC
>NW_006159512.1:7962250-7993855 GCF_000334495.1 Tupaia belangeri chinensis
ATTTTTTGTGTTTTTTTTTTTTTTTTTTTTTGCTATAGGGCACATGCACTAGCTGGAGAGACAGAAAGGGAGAAGTTGCCTCCCATCACGCCGCAATCCCTTCTCTTCCATTCTCCTCTCAGGATTCTGGGCACCCACGCACATGCACCGGCGTGAGTTTTAAGCCACTGGGTCCAGGACTTGAACTGTGGTCGACTATGTGGGAGTCCAATGATGTAACCATTACACCATCTGCTCATCCCCAGCCAGAAAGGTTTTTCAAGATGGCAGAATGTCATGACATATATAGATAATTTTAAAATATAAATTACATATTTCTTTCTTTTTCCTCATCCCCAAGTCTTCCACCTCAGTCATTGTGAGCCCAGGGGTTCTTAGCTCTATCCTGAGGCATGTTTCAAGCTACCTCTGAGGGAGAGGAAAGTTGGGACCGCACTGTCCTGATCTGCCATGGTTACTGGCCCACAGTGAGGGGCTGGTGTGGTTCATTCCAGAGCAGACAAGAGGCTGGTCTCGCCACTGACCTTCTCTCTGAAGCAGATACACATGGCTCCCCAGAGAAGATAAAAAGTTCTTTAACAAATGATCCAATGGTTGTGACAAAGTCATGCGGATTTGGGGAGAGGGACAAGAGCTGACTAGCTGCGTCTCTCTCTCTCTTTTGTTTTTTTTAAGAGAGATTTTTGCTATAGTGCATATGTACTTGCCAAAGAGACAGAGAGACAGAAAGCAAGAAATCATCCCCCAGGGGGATGGTCACTGCAATCTCTTCTCCATTCTCCTCTCGAGATTCTGGGCATGCATGCACACGCTTGAGTTTGAAGCTGCCAGGTCAGGGACTTGAAACGTAGTCAAGTACTTGGGAGTCCAGTGACATAACCATTATGCCATCTGCTGGTCCTTAGCTACATCTCTGACTCACTGTCCTTGCTCCATACTGCTCTCTTCTCTGTATGAAGGCCCTGAGGTGCTTGGGCCCCAGAGCGGACTCGAGTATCTGTCATGGGATCTCAGCATCTGTGTATCTTTTAGGTATCCAGGTGAATCTACTGTGTGCCATGAGAAACACTGACTGGGATGTCAGGGCTGCCAAGTGACCTCACTTATTCCCAAGTAATTCCTGATTTCTTCCCACGGTGACTATTGTCCTCCTTGAAGTCTCCATTCACTCCACAAGGGGCAGCAGTGAGCGTGGGTCTCCATGAAGGCTGCCTGGCTTGACCAGGTTGAGATGGAAGGTGTAGGGGTCAGGAGGCAGATTCTAATTCTGTCTTCCTAAAATAAGGCCTGCAATCACGCACCTGAGCTTTGTGAGGATTCATTTCTTTCCTGAGGTATTTACTCTTGCCTAAGTTGTATTACAGTCTCCCGCAGTGACTTACCAGGAAGATTGATAAACGCAAGTGACTGTCTTTGCTTCTCCCTAGTATCTGGGGGAGGGATGGTGGACTCTATCCACAGGAAGATCCAACTGCATATGCTCTTCTTTTCTCACTCCTATCGTGAGAACTTTCAACATCACTAAATGTTTTATGGAAATATGATTGCATGTATGATATATATTTTGTACGTAGTTTGCAAGTTATGTACCATAATTTTACAATCATTTCTCCGTTGTGGGGCATTTAGCTTATTTATAGTATTTACTCTTGTCAATAACTGCTAGGAGTTTTATCAAATATAAACCTTTGGCTTTCTGACGTTTCCTGTGAACACTGGAAATACTACATTTTATCCCTTCGAACGCTCTTCAGAGTTACGGGAGGAGGGGTTTCACATGAACTTAACACAGACTTGTTAAGTTCGGTCTGGGTCTAGATCAGTTTGCATTGGGGTCCTATAAAATCTGTCTCTTTAATATGAGGGACTTCAAAAAGTTCAGGGAAGAGTGGAATTACAGCATGAGTTTATCTTGGTGCCAAATTTGAAAGCCATGCATATTTTTTTTCATAATACGCACTTTCTGTGAACTTTTGAAGACCCCTGTATTAAACTATATAAAATCACAAGGAGTATGGAAAATCTAATTTCCATTTATCATGAGCTATTCACTCTGTAAAGAGACATTTTGCATTTTGATAGATTCGACTTCTGAAATGCTATTAGCAAAAATCATTAAAGTACCAGAGAATCAAAACACAAGTAATAATTTTTAAAAATACTTTGCCTGATTTTTAATCACTGTTTTTCTTTAGAACTGTACCTCACAGTAAGAGTATCATAGACAACTCAGTACACACTTAAAGAACAACCATTGGTTATTTTGTTTTGAATGTTCACAACATGTTAAATGTTGAAGGTGGTGAATATGTTAATATCTTCAATTTGTTTATTACACAACATATATGTGCTGTTAAAGACCACTCTGGGGAGCAAAAGATGGTGTAGTGGTTATGTCACTGGACTCCCAAGTAGTCGACCATGGTTTGAGTCCCAAACCCAGCGACTTAAAACTCATGCCAGGTGTGTGTACATGTGCCCAAGATCCCTAGAGGAGAATGGAGAAGGGATTGTGGTGTGGCCAACCCCCCTGGGGAGTGATTTATCACTTTCTGTCTTTGTCTGTCTCTCTGGTGACTGCACACACCCTATAGCAAAAATCGCTCTCAAAAAATAAGACCATTCTATAACCTACAAAGAGATGTAATGATTATATGTAAGTCATAAATTACAATAAATATTTTTTAAAAATACCTTGCAATGACTGTATCATGCATATTTATTTATAGTGACAGCTGCAGAGTCCCATATTCAGAGCATGACCTTTCGAGAGGAGCCATGTAACAAATCCAAGGCAGCATGTAGTTGAAGCTACCTTCCTGGTATCTTACACAATGGACACCGCTGTGTGCCAAGCCCAGACTCTCTCTTTTTTTTTTCTCTCTCTCTCACGCACAATTACGTATACAATGAAAGATTTTTCCAGTAACAGATGTATTAACTGCTGGTTCACTAAGAGAAATAGCATATCAAGATAGAGGAGGCCTATATCCCCAAACTACCTGACCACTACCTTTGCGCAAAAGAAGTCTCTTCTAGAAATCAGCTTCCAAAGCCTTTAGTTTTACTATCTCTATGAAACAGATGAAACCTAAGGGAGACATTACTCTCTGTCCAACTCTGGGCCAGAAGACGGGCTAACTTCATCAAGATTCAGACAGAATCACTTCCTATTCCCACAAAAAGGTCTGGAGCTGGGTCTAGTCTCTGAGTTTAGCTTACAGACATTGCCGTTTTGATCTGAGGCAGGAAAGGGACTCAGCCATAGTCAATATTAGAGTATCTGGCTCCTCAACAATCTAGAAGAGATCTGTCAATTCAGAATTATTCATCACGGGGCCTACAGGTGGTGTGGTAGTTAAGGTGCTGGACTCTCGCATGGCTGATTGCAGTTTGAATCCTGGATCTGGCAGTGTGCTTTCAAATTTTCTCTTTCTCTGGTGAGCGCACATCCCCTGTAGCAAATTTAAAGTGATAATAGTAATACAATTAAATCTTTGAAAAAATATATAAAATTATTCATCGTTTGAGAAAACACTTTCCATGCAATTGCTGTGCATACTCTTTGTCTGTTTCTGGAGTCGTGTGTTTGTAGGCTATTTTTAGGCTTTTATTATTCTTTCTGTTACATGACTTTATTTTGCAAGTTTTACTTCTGAAAGTGCCTATATACAGTAACATGTAAAGTATTAGGCAAAGGTTTGTTTCTGGTCTATTCTGAACATTTCCTAAAATGACCTTTCCGGTCACCTTCCTTAGGAACTGCAGATTGGCTTGCTGTGTGCTCTGGAGGTGCCAATCATCCCCTCTGCCGTCTTCTCTGCTAGAGGACTTGGAGCCCTGGGAGAGGCAATCCAATTACAGTGTGATCCCTGCCCCTTAACTTGGTCACAGTTGGTCGGACGCCCGAGTTGAGATGAATCAATTAGATTTTCTGCTGTGAGAAGCTGGAATCGGTGCCTCAGCCAGTGAGTCCGCTAGACTCTGAGTTTCTCTTTCCTGTGTTCTCTAAGTAGCCTCAAGCCCTTCAGCCTCCTGCCCAGTCTTCTCTGAATATTCAAAATGTCTCAAGTGCCGTGGGAGAAACAAATGCTATGTGCTCCACCGAATTTCATGACCTTCTCCTCTTCTTGGGCAAAGAGGAAGACTGTATTTCCCAGCTTCCCTTGTCATTGAGTTGGACAATGGGCAGAAGCGATTTAAATCACTCCCAGGCCTAGTCCTGAAATAGATACAATTTCTTCAACTTCTCTTTCTCTTCTGCAGTAATGTTAGAGGATGTGCAAAGAAAAACTTCTGACAAATCTAATTTAGCAGAGTTTAACAGAGGAAAGAATGATTTGCACACCAGGCAGCCCTTAGAACTGGTCCTGAGGAACTCTGAGGTGCTGTGCATGGCTGAATAACATTTATGGGTAGGGAAGGGAAGGAAGGCTGGCTGGCTACAGCTAGATGTCTGTCTAAACACAGTGTGAACAGCGGGCTGTGTGTGACAGCAGCAGGGCTACTGGGACTCAGTTATTTGTTAAGGAAACAGACTCTTAAATTATGTTGTGATTTGTTTGCAAGAATGCGAGTGTGTAAATATGATCTCAGGCCAATGTAGTTTGGATTAACCAAGCCATGTGTTCAAGACGGTGTGTCTTTTACATGGAGGGGAATCTCATGACCCATAGTGGGCTGAAATGTTTACTGTATGAAGCCACTGAGGTTTCAGTCTATCCTGTCTTACAAAATACAATTTCATCCCCTCTACCGTAATAATTCCCAAATCTTTAGAAACACTTCTGAAAACTTCCAAGGACAAGAGTAAGGGCTTCAGTTCTTCCAGCTCTCTCTTCTTGGTTTCTGTTCCTGGAGAATTCTTGATTCCTTTCACAGCTATTGTCTTTGCTTCATATTCTTCTCTCTCCTCTTGCCCCATAAACACTGTTTTTCCCCATAAAGCTGTTGCTATGTACAGTCTTCTTACTGAAAACTTTCAGACAGTGGAAAAAGATCATTTTAGATTGACCGTTAGACAAATAATAATAATCCTATGGGGGTACAGGTTAACAATTCTGATATTGCTCTATGTGTATACTAGAAATGAACAATTTAAATCAATGGGTGATGGGACCAGCAGATGATGTAATGGCTATGTCGCTGGACTCCCCTGTAGTCGACTGAGGTTTAAGTCCCGGACTCTCCTGTAGACGACCGCGGTTTAAGTCCCGGACCCGGTGGCTTAAACTCATGCCGGGTGCATGTATATGAGTGCCCAAGATCCCGAGAGGAGAATGGAGGAGAAGGGATTGCAGTGCGGCCATCCCCCCTGGAGGGTGATTTCTCGCTTTCTATCTCTCTGTCTCTGTCTTTCTGGTGAGCACACACACCCTATAGCAAAAAATCTCTCTCAAAAAAAAATCGATGGGTGATGGGAGCCAGGCTTCTCACTGTTGGAGGTGAGGAGGTGGTGTGACATATGTGATAATGGATTGGAGTTGGAGACATCAGTATGAACTTGGATAGGTGGTTGCATACATACTTACAGATATGCATATATGGGATTATATACACACATGTACACTTACTCTCATAGCTGAGAGGGCCTAGGAATCATAGCGTGCCAATAGAAATGAGCATGCCTAGCACCCTGTTCTTAATTTCTAACACTATTCTCCAATAAAAGAAGCCAGAGTTCCCAGGAGAAATGGCTGATTCTCGTATTGGGGCAGGAAATGCACAAGAAGAACCAGGAATACCTTGTATTGTCAGAAAGTTAGAAAGTGCTAAAACAAAACCCACAATGAAGGGGCTATGTTGAAGAGATACAGAAGTCAACCAAAAGGGCTCTCAATGGCCAAAGCTGGAATCATTAGAGAAACAAAATAAAGTACCAGGGCTGGGTGGTGGCGCTGTGGTAAATGGGACGCTCTGCAGAGTTCCCCACACGGTTGCAGAGGGGCTTTCCAGGTTCAGACTGAGAGACTTTCTCAGACTTTCCCTATTCTGGGCATGTGGATGCCCATGATTTGGGGCTGGATGAAACTGGGGGTGGATCACAGTGTCAGGTGATGGTGTGAGGTGCTGCCTTTCCTTCTCCCTCTCTCTCTCTCATGGAATAGATAAACTTAAAAGTAGTACTGAATAAATTACCCATGAGTCTATGTTGATACAAATAAATGATTGAATTAAAAACAAATGGCAGAGGGAACCAGCAGTTAGCGTAATGGCTATGTCGCTGGACTCCCACGTAGTCGACCGCGGTTCGTGTCCCGGACCCGGTGGCTTAAAACTCACGCCGGGCGCATGTGCGTGCGTGCCCAAGATCCCGAGAGGAGAATGGAGGAGAAGGGATTGCAGCGTGACCATCCCCCCTGGGGGGTGATTTCTCTGCTATAGGGCACATGCGCTCGCCAGAGAGAGACAGAGAGACAGAAAGTGAGAAATCACCCCCTGGGGGGATGGCCATGCCACAATCCCTTCTCCTCCATTCTCCTCTCGGGATCTTGGGCACGCACGCACATGCGCCTGGCGTGAGTTTAAGCCACCGGGTCCGGGACTCGAACCACAGTTGACTACGTGGGAGTCCAGTGACATAGCCATTATGCCAACTGCTGGTCCCTAACAAACACATCTTCTGTGCAGAATGTATTTCCTTCATCCAGCTGTGCCCGGGACCCATAATGGGAAACAAATCTTCCAACCGTCTCTTATTTTGATCTTTTGGGGTTTTGATTACAAAATCTTTGGGGGGTGTGATCTTGTTCAAGGTTGACTACAACTCTGCCTTCCACACAGTCACCAGGAGGAGAACAGGCAAGGGCCCAGGAGCAGAGTGAGAACAATCCTATGTAGCCAGTGAATGCCTGTTCCTCGCCCAGGACAATTCAAGACTGATCTGAGAAAGCTCAACATATGGTTTATGTCCCCCAAATTCACGTGCTGAGATTTAGTTGTCAAGGTAATAAGAGAAAAAGTAATGCCTTCATAGTGTCAAAAGGTGAGGCTTTGAGAGTGATTAAGAGATAATAAGTGATGAAGGTGAGGCACCCATGATGGAGTTCTGGCAGGTTTGTAAGGAGAGAAAAGACTGGAAGAGAAAGTCATGGATAGTCACTCTCCTCTGCTCTCACCCTCATGAAGTTATCAGGACTACCCAAGATGCCAGTCAGATATGGCCCTTAGACCTTGGAACTCCCAACTGTGAGTTGAATAAATCTCTATTTTTATAAATAACTCAGTCTCAGATAGTTCTGTTGCCAATACAATAGTGGACTAATACAACATCACCACACCAGGAACTCACGAAGGACACCAATTGGAAGGGCCAATTATAGAGCAATGGTCTCAAATGGCCTCCAGAGTTAAAAAGGATGGCCACTCCCAGAAGACTACCTGACATGTAACATAGAGCCTGCCGAGCAGCTGAAAGGACCTTTCTGAGTGCAAGTGGCAGAAGACTCACAGGGTAAAGGGTATTTGCCACCACCCTGCCACCCTTAGATACTCTAGGCCAGAGGCAGGGCCAGTCATGATGCAGACAAAAGAAAGCTAAGGCTCAAGCTCAGAGGTTAAGTGTGGACTCTGTTTCCTAAAGCTCCGAACTCACCCTGAGTCTGACATGAGAGTCACTCCCCAAGCAGACATGTGAACACCATTCTAGCAGTCCATTATTATTCTGTCCAGCAAGTGATTGGTTCACCAAGCTGCCTTCTCAGAAGGAAGCTGAGGCTGGCTATGGAATTCTAGAACTATCACATACGCATGGTCTCTGGCATTTGGTTGACCCTACGCGATGGGATAAAGGGCTAGAGAGGGCTCTGAAGGTGGAAAAAAGGAACTGGAGCTCCCTGCCAGCCCTGGCCAATCTCGGGCTTAAGATGATGACTCATAAATCATAAGGCAGGTGCTTCTGACAAACAGGGGCCATACAAGACCAGTTACAAGTTGGAGTACTCTGTCCAGATGGCACTACTGACCCCAGCAAGTCCAGATACCAACCTAAAACTAAAATTTGGGGTGGTGGGCAGCAGGTTCCATAGTAGTTAAGATGCTGGACTTCCACGTGGTTGGCCAAGGTTTGAGTCCTGGACCTGGTGGCTTAAAGCTCACACCAGGCGAGTGTGCATGTGTGCTCAAAATCCTGAGAGAATGGAGAAGGGGTTACAGCATGGCCTTCCCCCTTGGGGGGGGTATTTTTCTCTTGCTGTCTTTCTCTCTCTGTCTCTCTGGTATACCCTATAGCAAAAATATCTCTTAAAAAGAAAACTGGGAAGGGTTTTTGAGAGGTGGGTGAAATTTTTTAACGTGTGTAAAGGGTCAGATGTAAACAAATAGCAAATAAGCAAGCATAGATGTATGCTAATAAAATATTATTTACAAAAACAGGAAGTGAACTGAATTTGGCCCATTAGCTGAAGTTTGCCAAACTCTGCTATAAACCATGCAACAGAGGGCCCAGGGCAGGGGGCCTCAGTGGCCTGGTACTAAAGGCAGTAATGGTGGGATTACAGGACTAAATGATAAGGGCATTTGTAATTTTGTTATCTATAGCCAAATTTCCCTCTATGAGCTTTTTTTCATTCTGCTCTGTCACCAGTAATCTTGTCTGTCCCTCTAGCCTTGCCAAGAGAATGTTTTATCAATTTGAATTTTTGCCAACTGACAGGTGAGTAGTAGTAGTTCAGTGTGATTTTAATTAGCATTTACTGGAGTTTGAAAAGTATTACATGTTTTTTTTTCTTATGAACCATCTCTCCTTTAGCTATTTTATTATTGAGTTGTTGGTCTTTTTCTTCCTGATTTATATAAGTTCTTTATACATTAAGGAGATTAGCCCTTAATGTGTATTCTGTCATTGTTGGATATAGTGGTCTATAGATGTTGATGAGGTCAAGAGAGTTGACAGTGTTGTTCAAATGTGAGTAGTGATTCAGGTATTTGGAAATACAGATGTGGATGGAACTCAATTGAGAAGCTGGAATTGGAGACATAAGTTTGGGAACAATCAGTATGAATGATATTTGTTTATTCACCAAAGGGCATGTGCACTTGTTAGAGTGGGGACTAGTGGGATTCACTTCATGGAGTGTGGCCATGCTGCAATCCCTTCTCCTCCATCTTGTTGAGATTTTGGGTATATATTCACACACAACTGGTGTGCTCTTCAAGTCACCAGGGCTGGGACTCAAACCACAGTTGACCATAAGGGATTTGGTTCCCTTAACCTCCAGGCCATGAGGCTGGCCCAGTATGTGTATTTGTTAACAGTGACATCACCTAAGGAAACAAAGTAGATAGAGAAGCGGTAATAAAGACAGCTCTAGAGCATGCAACCACTAGAGATTGAGAAGAGGAGGAGAAACTAGTAAAACAAACTGAGAAGGAGCTTCTAGTAAGGTAGGAAAAAGCAAAGGGCAGACTCTTAGAAGTAGAGAAAATATCTCAAGGAATGCGATTCTGTCAAATGCTTTTAGATAGGAATAAAGAGAATTCTTACTGAGAACTGATCATTGGATTTGGCGACATGTTGACTGTGGTAACCTTGACAAGTATACTTTCAGAACAGAGATGGAGACAAAGCCTGATCTCCCAGAAAGTGATTAGAGAAATACAGTAGGCTGCTGGGCAGTTGAAGGTTAGTGTGATGTCTGAGACTGTAAATGTAAAGATCTTTCAAGGAAGTTGTGTTATTCATGAGCCATATTTGACTGCTGAAATACAAGCAAAGCATAAACAGCTGATTTTAACCAGACTTGGTGTTCCTTCCAGCCAGCTTGATGGAGGCAGTTGCAGGTGTATGAACTGATGGCCTAAGCTGAACAACGAGAGTGAGGAAATGAAGAGAATACTCAACAGTCACAAGTGAGAAAACAATGGATTGGAAGTCTAGATATGGTCCAACCTCAATTCATTATATTTCATAAATAAAACATACATACACCTCAGTCTCTCCTGGAGATTTCCAGAAGACAGAAAGATGTTCTCTACTTTATCAAGAAGTGTGCGCAACAACATTTCTTAAATTTTATTCTTACGTGAGTTTACAGCAATTCGAAAATGGCAGAAGCCCATTGGGTATACTATTCCACAGATGTACTATAAGGTAAGGGAGCCCCATCACTGAAAGACTTTTAAACGTGTGCTTCATTTGGTGACATCATTGATAGCCTAGAATATGGAAATTTTTGATGGCTCCCAGATGATATGTTATCGTAAGTTTCCATTTTATCAGGTTCTAAGAAATTTTACTTTTGAAGGAAAAATAGTTGGTGGGCAAAATGAAAGCTGCTTTAATTTTTTTTCTGTGTGTAAATAAAGGGTCTGATAAATTAGTAAATAAAAAGTCTGGAAAGCAGTTTTGTTGTATAAAAATAAATACAGTGAGTTCACATTATATCAGACTGACAGTAAATGTTTTTGTGGGTAAACAGAAGTCATTTTATCAGATGCATACTAATGTGAAGGGTTTTAAAAAATCAGTAATAATTTTTTAAAGGAATCTACATCTCTTTTATAATTAATTCAGCTAATTGGTGACTATTTTTTTCAATTTTTTTTCCTATTTCATGCTGTGAAGACATTTTGTTGCTCTAACCAAGACTGGGTACCAAAAGAGAAAGGAGACAGAATTTAAATCAGTCATCCTCATTATTCATGAGCATCTATGACAAATGGCTAGATCTCAGAAAGGTGGTGGCAGTGAAATATTCAATGAAAAAAGGCTTTATCCTTTATTCAAATTTTTAAATTTTTCCTTGAACTTAAAAACATGGATAATTTAGAATTGGTTGTACTCACCACCAAGATACATTAAGTGGAGGTTTCCTTGTTTGAAATCTAAAGATGTAGTAATATTCTTTCAGTTTAGAAAATCCTATTTCTCCCAGCTGGCTTCCTCTCCATAAACTAGTTGGGTACTGGTACATTTGGAGGGTCATAGATGTGTAACAGAAAGTAATACTGGCCTAGGAGACTGAGGGCCTAGAGTGTTGGAATTTCATGAAGTCACTTCGCAACCTTAAAAATGTAACTTCTCATATTCCTTGCCCTTAATCGTACAGTATGTTTCGATGTACTTTGGAATATATGATGCATCAGACTAAAGTTGTTGGGTAATGCTTTAAAAATGTGTCTTGTGTGCATTTTTTTGTGTGTGTTATGAACATTAAAACAGAAATCTCACTGGTCGGTGGTGTGGTAGTTAAGGTGACTAGATTCCATATGGATGACCTCAAGCTTTGAGTCCTGGACCCAACATCCTGGGAAACATGCTGGGCATGTGTGCATGTGTGTCCAAAATCCTGAAAGGAGAGAGAGATGAAAGAGAAGAGATTGCAGTGTGACCATTCCCCAGGCGGGTGCTCTCTCTTTCCTTCTCTGTCTCTCTCTGGTGACTGCACAAGCCCTCTGGCAAATTAAAAATTAAAAAATAGAAAAAAATGTAAAATAGAAATAATTGAGAAATGTAAATGCTTATGAATTACATAGTCCAAATGTAAATAAGTAATTTACAAATGCTTTGCAATAAAATCAAAGATAGTATTCATGGATTTTTTTAAATAAAAAAAATCTTTGCAGCTAAATATTCAACAACTTAAGCTTTCTTTCTTTTACAAGAATGTTCACTATATGACATTATAACTCTCCAAAGGAGAAATTCTATAATTAGTTCAGTTCTCTGCCTTGAAAGCCTCGTAAGGCAGAAGAATGGAATAAAGTTTAAAAATAAGCAAAAATATATAACTCTAAACCACAGTCCTCTTATTTTAAAGAGCTTAATAAGAATACTTCCCCCAGTATATTTATAAACAACCTACTATTTACATAACACTAACTCCCAACTTAGACCATGATGATCAAAGGTAACTTACATTTTTATTCTCTTATCATTTAAATTATTAAATATCTAATGGTCTTGAGATATTGCACTATGTTTTAAAAAATGAACTATAAGTGATGTAAAAATGCCTACCTGTTCAATAGCTAAGGTGTTGGTCAAGCGTTTAGAATACAGACCAGAATTTTAGAAAAATATTTGAGAAATAGAGCTGTGTACATGGTATGGTCCCATGTAGAAATAAGCCGGTGCAAACAGATGATATGTATAGGCATGAACAAGAGTTGAGGTAACTCACCAATTGCTCTTTTAAAAGGGTATCATATTCTTTAAAAGAGCAAATGAATCACTTGCTCACTATAAATCTTACACTTTGATCATATTAAATAGTACCACCTTTTTAAAAATAAGAAACTATCCATTATAATATAGATAACAAGCACTAAGTTCTTGTCCATTGTAAAACTTTAGGACCAAATGACCAAGGCATATCAATAAACTGTTTAAGGACAACGCTATAATGCTGATATTCCAGTAGCGCTCCACTACCAACAATTCCAAGATTTAGTTCCCCATCGAAGGCGACTCTGTTTCTTTGTCCCTTTCTGTCTCTCTCTCACACACACATAATTCACATACTTTCTTGTACCTAACTTGTCTCTACAAATGCAGCTCAAGGGATCTTCTGTTTTGACTAGTAAGTTTGCTGAGAAAGATCACCTCCTCAACATATCCATAATCAAAAATGGCCCACTGCTTTCACTAAACATCTTTCCTGATCATTTTATGTTTGAAGGGTAGCTTTCCAAGAATTTGCAGAGTTGAAACTGAATTGGTATTAGCACAAGGTAATTTTAGGTGCAGGTAAAAGTGCATTTAACTTATGCTCAGCAGGACATATTTCAGTCATTACAGGAATAAGTAATTGGTACAGTTATCCTCAGCTAACAGAGAGGTGGACATAGTTTATACTACTAAAAGCTTGGTTGGCATGATTCATTTTATAGTATAATTGGCAGTATAATAAAAGGTGAGGCAAGGCTAACATCGAGCTCTGTTTCTTCTAACCTTACCTTACAAGTTAAACAATGATCAAGTACACTTCTGCTATGTTTGTGGTTTCAAAATTATTCATTGTAAACATCTTATTTTTTCTCCTATTTAATTCCAGAGCTGGAGCTTGTAGCTATGTCTATGTCAAACTATCATTTATTCTATGAAAAGCAGCACATACTGTCCATTGTGGTTTCAACACAAATTCCTTAAAAAAATGTTAAGGCCATTTAATTGAATCAGGGCCAACTGAAGATCACCCTGGCTAAAGTCAAACTACTGATTTAAAAGTTTTGGAAAAGAGCCGTAAGTGGTTGTCTTGTGTCTTCCTCTGTGGCATCTCAAGAGCAGTAGGCAGGATTTATTAGTCTCCAACGTCTCCATCTCTATCTCCAATAAGCCAAAGAAAATGAAAACTCAAGGCCAACAGAGCTGTCCCGAGTAGATCACCCAGTGCCGTTAGATAGGGAATGGAGAAACTATCTGGGTCCTTTCCTTTCCTCCAGAAGTGATGGACCATCCAGTCGGCAATCCACAGCAAGGTAAATACCTGGAAGAGAAGCCCAGAGATTACTCCCATTGCCTGGACATTCCTAGCCCATTAAACATGGCCATTAATTTCTGAAGGAAATTTCTTGTCTAAGACAAGAACCATGCTTGAAAAGAAGAAACATTTAACTGACAGAAATATTTTCATTTTACAAGTGCAAAAAAACTAACATGTATATCTGTGGTCCTTAATATTTTTCTTTAGCTATCCCTGTAGCACAGCAGTTAAGTGCTGTACAGAGGAAGCCAGATGGTCGACCATGTTCAAATCCCATTTCTGGAAGCAATACACCAGGCACACATGTATGCTCCCAGGATCCTGAAAGGATGGAGAATTAGAGGAAAAAGGATTGCAGTCTGACAAAGCCCAATTGGAGTGTGCTCACACTCTCTATTTTGCATGTAAGTGCATGCATGCATCCTCTGGCATTGAAAAATAAATAACATTTTTTCTTCAACTTTTCACATAATCTCGTCTTCACTTGGCTCTCCAGTAACCGCAATAATCCTTATATTTTAATAGCACTGTACAGTCACTCTTGCTCTGACACCCTCACTCGCAAGGAGAGAGACATGTACCTATTCTAATGGAGTAAGCTTTAGATGTCTTTGGATAGAAAGAGGATGTACTTTAGAGAGGTGAAGAAATAGGATGTACTTTAGAGATATACAGATCGAGAAGTTATACTTTAAAGAGATACAGAAGTTGTACTTTAAGTCCTACTTTTGTTGCTGCTGTAAGTGCTTGATTCCTAGTGTTTTACTGGTAAAGACTGTTTTATAATCATATGAAGTTTGATCAGGATAATCTCTTCTGGGTGTGGAGGAGGCAAGTTATAGCTGAAAAATCTTAGAAGTTTTTTTTTTTTTTTTTAAAAGAATTATTTATTTTATTTTATTTGTTGTTATTGTTATGAATTTGTCCCAGCCAGGTCTGGAACTCAAACTGTGGTCAGCCATTTGGGAGTCCAGTGCCTCAACCCCCATGCCAGTTGCCAGCCCTGACTTAGAAGTTTTAAGACTTGGATTTTTTTGCTCAGTTCTGCCTTTGGGCAAGGTTTTTTGTTTGTTTTTTGTTTTTGTTTTGTTTTGTTTTGTTTTTCGCACTCTGAGCCTACATATCCTCATTTGAAGAAAAGAGCTATAATAGGGCCTGATATCTGCTAAACTTAAGTTGAGATAAATTTAGCCTCTGTTTGGGGGGTGTTGCAGCATGATGTCGGGTTCCACTCCCAAAAGCATAATGCAGAGAGAGATCTATGAGATATAAGGAACTGAATGGTCAGGCCACATCTCAGCAGCGTGCTCTGTGTGGACGCCCAGTCTTCAGAGGAACTTGCTCCTCTTTGTGTCTTCAATGCTTAGGAAAGTGATCAATTTAAAAATTTGACATGCAAGGTCCTGCAGGTGGCAGGGAGGTTAAGACACTGGATCTCACATGGCTGACTTCATAGTCTGAGTCTCAGATCCAGCAGCTTGACAATCACATCAGGTGCTTGTGAGTGAGTGCCCAAAGTCCTAAGAGGAGACGGGATTGTGGCAGGGCCAGCATCCCTGAGGAGTGATTTTCTCACTTTCCCTCTCTCTCTCTTGTCTTTCTCTCTCTGGCAAACACATATGCCCTATAAGAAAACTAAACAAAACAAACACAAGCAACAAAAACTAGACATGTAATAACTGATTGGATGATTGAGAATCACCTGGAGACAATTATAAGAGAGAATCTCATATGAACTGTCCGCCCTGGGCAGGGAAAGGTGGTAAATAAAAACTTGAGGTATGTTTTTGTGTCAGGAGACACTAGGTTTATAACACAGTGCTTCAGAAGTAGAGTTTTAGGCTAAAGAATAAAAGACTAAAAACAGACGTTTTCAAAAACAATTTGAGCTATCTATAAATGAAACAAGTTATATAAATTGTTAAATTTACATAAATTCTATGTTACTAGACTATATGGAGATTTAATTTTAAAAAATTGCTGATTGAATGAGTAATGTGTAAAGGAGGAAATAAGTTTTAAGGAGAATGAGGGTGGCTAATTTCTTGGATTAGCAGGAAATATAAATGAATAAATTTATATGATATGTTTATTATATTACATAGTATATACATCTGTGGGGGTTTGTGTGTGTGGATATATATGTGTGTGTGTGTGTGTGTGTGTATGTGTGTGTATGAGTAATAGTGTGTGTGTATATATATGTGTGTATGTGTGTGTATATATATATATATAACTATATATAACAATTAATATATACCTTACTAATTCCTTTTATGCTATCTACACTGAATGAGAGGTCTGTTTAGAGCAGGGATTGGCAAACTACAGCCATGGACCAAATTCAACCTGCTACATGTTTTTGTAAATAAAGTTCTATGGGAACACAACTGTACCCATTTGCTTACTTATTGCCTATGAAGTCTATTATTTAATCCTTACAACACTATTAGGAAGTAGGTACTTTAATTATTCCTAACTTCATTTGGAGAAATCAAGTGAAAAAGGTTAAGTAGCTGTCAGAAAGAACATATAGTCCACACAACGTAATATTTACTATCTGGTATTTTGCAGAAAAAAGGTGTCTGATCCCTACTCAGGAGACAAATGCTCATTCTCACACACACAAGAAAAAATAAATAAAACAAAATGCATCTTTACCTCACACCCAAAAACAAATTCCAGGTAAAGACCCAAATATTAAAAAGCAGTACGTGAGGGCCAGCCCTGCAGTGCAGCAGTTAAGCCCTGTGTATAGAAGGCTGGATCCCTTCAACCACTGTTGAAGTATAAGGCCAAGCTGCTTGAAAAACATGTCAGACATGTGTTTTTCATTCCCATGAGGAATATAGTCACAGTGCAATCCCTTCTACTCCATTTCTCCTTCCTTTTGGGATTTTGGGCATGCATACACACACACACATACACATACACACACACACATACATACACATACACACATACACACACACACACACACACACACACTGTGTTTTTCGAGCCACCAGATCTAGGACTTGAACTGTGCTGCTGATCACATGGGATCCAGATGCCTTAACCATCATGCTATGGGCTGGTCCAAGCTCAGAACTATTTTGAGAGCCAACCGATAGTAGGTGTAGTTCTGATTATTATTGGGACCAGGTAATCTGGGGTCTCCATAGCCCTGCAGGAGCGTTTAACACAGAGAGGCCTCTGTAATTAGAAGGAATAGTTTGAACACCCCAAATGACTGAGACCTGTTGTTGATCTCCTTCACACTAAAAGCCCAAAACTCTACATCCCTGCCACTCCCACCAGAATGCGGTGTACAAGAGCATCCCCTCAACAGAGACTGAGGGATCTAGACACTTGCCCTTGACTGTCCAGAAGGGCAGACCTAGATTGAACCAGAAAGACATAGAAAGCCTGAATAGACCAATAATAAGCAATGAGATTGAATTAGTAATAACTAATCTCCCAACAAAGCAAAGCCCAATTCCCCATTATGTCACTACTAAATTCTACCAAACTTTTCTTAAAGAATTGTTTTATTTAGCTTTACTCATTATTATTATTATTATTTGAATTTGACCCAAGAGAGACAGAGAGAGGGAAAGTCAAAAAGCAAGCTGCCAGGTCCAGGACTTGAATTGTGGTTAGCCATGTGGGAGTCCAGTGCCCCAATCACCATGCCACCTTCTAGTCCCTCTACAAAACTTTAAAATTTCTAAAGACCCAAATGGAAGGAACTCTCGCAAACTCATTTTATGATGCCACCATCATCTTGTTACCAAAAGCATACAAAGACACAACAACAAAAGATAACTACAGACCAGCATCCATAATGATATAGATACAAAAATCCTAAAAACAGAACACACACACAAAAAAAACCCCAGCAAATCAAACCCAATAATACATTTAAAAGATTATACATCATGCCCAAATAGGCTTTGGGCTTTATCCAGGATGCAAGGAAAGTTCAACATACACAAAGCAATAAATGTAATATATTAACATAAAGATAAAAACCATATACCATCAATTGATGCAGGAAGAGCATTTTATAAAATGTAATAACCTTTGGGAACCAGCAGTTAGCATAATGGCTATGTCGCTGGATTCCCACGTAGTCGACTGTGGTTTGCATCTCGGACCCAGTGGCTTAGAACTCATGCCGGGCGCGTGTGCGTGCATGCCCAAGATCCCGAGAGGAGAATGGAGAAGGGATTGCGGTGTGACCATCCCCCCTGGGGGGTGATTTCTCGCTTTCTGTCTCTATGTCTCTCTCTGTCTGTCTGGCGAGCGCACGTGCCCTATAGCAAAAACCTCTCAAAAAAAAATGTAATATCCTTTCATGATTAATATGCTCAACAAAATAAATATAGAGGCTACATTTCTTAACACAATAAAGGCCATATATGACAGACCCATAGCTAGCATCACACTGAACGGAAAGGCTGAAAGGCTTCCCACTAAAAACTGTAACAAGGTAAGGCTGTCCACTTTTCTTACTTATTTTCAGTACAGTATTGGAAGTCTTAGCAAAGCCAATGCAATTAGATAAGAGAGCTATTAAAAAAACTCTCAGATAGGAAGGAAAGAGGTTTAATCATTCCTATTTGCAGATATCATAATTATATATATAGAAAATCCTTTTAAAATCCACAAAAAACTCCTAGAAGTGATAAATGAATTCAGTAAAGTTGCAAGATACAAAAGCAATATACAAAACTCTATAGCTTTTTTATATACCAACAACAAATATACTGAGGTAGAATTGAAAAAGCAATCCCATTTATAATGGACATAAACACACACACACACACACACACAGAAATAAATCTAACTAAAGATGTAAAAGATCTCTATGATAAAAATTAAGAAAACCTACAGAAGGAAATTGAGACAGATTTTTTAAAGTGCAAAGACATCCCTTGTTCTTGGATTGGAAGAATCAATATAACTAAAATGTTAATACTACCCAAATTAATTTCTAAATTCAATACAATTCCTATCAAATTGCCAGTGACATTCTTCACAGAAATAGAAAAACAATCGCAAAATCTGTCCAATATCATAAAAGACCCCATGTTGCCAAGGCAATACAGTGCAAAAAAGAATGAAGTTGGAGGTATCTCACTACCCTACCTCAAAATATCTTAAAAAATGTTAACAATCAAAAGAGCATGGTACCAGCACAAAAACTGACACACAGACCAATGAAACACAATAGAGAATCCAGAAAAAAATCCAAAAACATACAGTCAACTGATTTTTAACAAAGGGCGCATTTTTTCAACAAATGGTGCTAGGACAAATGGATATCCATCTGCAGAAAAGAATGAAATTAGATGCCTATCTCCCACCAAAAACAAAAATCAAGTCATTTAAATATAAAGTCTCAAACTACAATATAAAACTACTAGTGAAAAATGCAGGGGAAACACCTGAAGACATGAGAGTAGCAAAGATTTCTTAAATAAGACCCCTAAAGCATGGGCAACAACCCCAAAAATAAACAAGTGGGATTATATGAAGTTAAAAAGTTTCTACACAGCAAAGGAAACAATGAACAAAGAGACAACCCACAGGATGGTAAAAAATATTTACAAATTATGCTTCAGATAAGAAATTGCTAACCAGAATACATAGGGAACTCAAGTAGCTTACCTGGGAAAAAAATCTGGAACGATTTAATTTAAAAATGGATAACTGATTTGAACAGACAATTCTCAAAGAAAAACATAGAAATGGCCAATAAAAAGCATAAGGGAAATGCAAGTCAAAATCTAGGGCTACTCAAGCTTTCTATTGAGACTTGGCTATCATTATTTTTCTTGACTTGTAAGGTTCATTCAGGTAGCAAAGTTTGCCTTATCCCTGTGATGCTTGCTGTTATTGAACTCTCCGTGTTAAGAAAGTGTCTCTAAGCCCATAAATGTTTGCATACCCACCTTCTGTTCCAGCCCCATTGATCAACACTCAGAATCCAATACCTGGAGTACTTCCGTAGTTTCAGTCATTCATGTTGACTATACCTTACGATTTCTAGTTGGGAAGACTTTTTCTCCCTTATCAAGCCCAGCACTTCTACCCTGTGTTATACTGAGATATAACAACAGTTATGGGCCTGACAGGCAAGACAGAAAGTTGGGCCAGCTCCCGAGTGGGAGGTATCTTTTTCCTCATGGACAAAGTTAGCTACAGAATTTACAGAGCCAGTGGAAAATGTTCAACAAGTAGAGAAACTGTGGAATTAAAGACACTGAAAATAAAGCTTCTCTTATGAGGTGACTTTCAAAAACAAACAAAAAAACCAGTAACATGAGAGAAAAGGAAACTTAAAAGTGCCAATAAACATATGAAAAGATGCTCAATCTCACTAATAATAAGGGAATGCAAATTCAAGTCACATTAAATTTCATTTCATACCCATCTGATGGGCAAAAAAAAAAAAAATCAATTTTAAACAATAGCAAACATTGTCTCTTTTTTTGGAGAGGTTTTTGCTATAGGGTGTATGCGCTCACCAGAGAGACAGAAAGAGAGAAATCACCCCCCCCCCAGGTGATTGGCCACATCGCAATGCCTTCTTCTCCATTCTCCTCTCAGGATCTTGGGCATACACGCACATGTGCCCAGAGTGAGTTTAAGCCACTGCATCTGGGACTCGAACCGCAGTTGACTACATGGGAGTCCAGCGACATAGCCATTACGCCAACTGCTGGTCCTGGAAACATTGGTTTTAAAATGGCCTATTACGTGGCCATGCAGTGTTCATGAATGAACTGTGATTTCTCACTTTCTGTCTGTCTCTCTCTGTCTTTCTGGCGAGTGCATGTGCCCTACAGCAAAAACCTCTCTAAATATTGCCAGAGGGCATGTGTGCTCGCCAGAGACAGACAGAAAGAGAAAGTGAGAAAGCACTCTCCATGGGGAACAGTCGCATCACAATCTCTCCTTCGTTTCTCCGTCTGTCAGCATTTTGGGCACCCATGTACATGCTTCTGGCATGTTTCTCAAGCCTCCGGGTCTGGGACTCAACCAAGCAGTCAGTCATGTGGGATCCAGCCACCTTAACCACCACTCCGCAGGCTGGCCCTTTATGTAACATTTTGAGGTATTTGCTTTAGACAATTTGTTAAGGGTTGATAAAGCAGCAGAGCCCTGTGACCTGCACCCCTGAGGCTGGGCCTCTCAGCATTTCTGTAACTGTTCTCGCCAGCCAGGAAAATAAAGGGCTGTTCGGTGGAGACATTGAATGGAGAAACTCAGGCCTCAATGGCATCCTGCATGTTAGGTTCTAAGGATCTAACACGTAAATCCCTGGAACAGGAAAATCATGTCTTTCTCTCTGATCCCTTGTTTTTTAGCAAAACAATTAAACCTGAAACTATCCTCTGTTGTGGAAGGGGCTGTACCACTCAATACCTGAGTTACTATCACCAGGAAAAATGCCTGTTGGTTTTCTCATCTCTAAAATGAAGTTACTATTACCTACCTCACTGGTTGGTTACAGAAATTAAATGAGATAAAATGAGTAAAAGGTTAAGAAACTGGCTTATGGTACATACTTGATGAACATCAGTGCCAGGACTGTCACAGCAATTACTTCTCTGTCTCAGCATTTATATATGGCCTTTTTAGAAAAGGTTAATTGGGGTAGAAACGTGAACAGTGCTTTCTAACACTAACAAGCGATATGACTTTACACCTCTCTGAGCCTTAATTCTTCCTCAAAATGAATGAATTTATGTCTGTACAATCTGTTCTAGCTCTAAATTACAAAAGAACCTGTCATAAACTATCCAGTGATAGAGTATGATTGCTCAACACACCTGTATGTTTTCCCTTCTCTACCTCTCACGTTCATAATTCCATTTATTGAATGTATTTACACAATTGCCATAGAATCAAATTCCCTTCCCATGAGATTTCTTTGAGAAGGTATTGTGATGATGTAAAATTCAAGCAGATGTAACCGCCAGGTGGTGACACAGTGGTAAGGCAAATGGACTTACGTGGGAAAGATCCTGGGTTTGCACCCTGGCCCCTCCCTGTGCATGCAGGGAGTAAAACGTCCATGATCTTGGTAGCTGAGACTTGGGGGAGATCATGGCATGAAGACCCTGTTGGGGATGTCTTTCTCTCTCTTGCTCTTATTCTTGAAGGAGTAGACTTTTAAGAAAACCATGATGGATCTCAAAAGCGTTATTTTTGCTATAGGGCACATGTGTTTGCTAGAGACACAGAGAGACAGAGAGAGAGAGAGAGAAAGTGAGAAATCATTCACCACCCCCAGGGGCACTGGCCATGCTGCAATCTCTTTTCTTCTCTTCTCTTGGGATTTTAAGCATACGTGTGCACATGCCCAGCATGAGTTTTAAGCCACTAGGTCTAGGACTCAAATCATGGTTAGCCACGTAGGAGCCCAGAGCCATAACCACTATTCCACGTGTTGGCACCTCAAAAGCATATTTAACAAAAAAGTTAATGCAGATTAAAATTTATTTTTAAAAATATTTATGCAAGTTTATCAGGTTTTCTTTGGGATTCTGTGTGTAACAAATTATTAAAATCACCGTAAGAATCAGATAGTTTTTAATGCAATGTGTTTTGTTTTAAAATAAAATGATTATTTAAGGAATGCATGCTTTTTCATTGGGAAAGCACACTGAATATGAAGCCAAGGGTAGACTGTTTTTATATCATCTGTTTGTTCTTTATGAAATATGCATAACTTTTCTAGGTAAATATGCCTTCTGAAAAGGCAACTTTGTAGCCTCAGCTAATTATGCATGTTCTGGACGAAGTGCTTGGAATTTAAATAAATATATAAAGTAAAAGAATATATATTTGCTTTGGATGATATTGATTCTCTAGGCTAGCTCCTTCTTTGAGTTAGAATCCACATTTCCATGTATTAGCATCCCCTAATGTCTCAACTGCCAATAACAGTCCTGTGTATTATATGAAGACAAACAATTTCTTTGGAAAAGGAATGCTTTGAAAAATGATACAAATAAACCCCAGAAGTAGCAAATTAGTATAGTTCTTCCTAACTCCTAACCTTACAAAGGCTAAATTCATGTCTCCTCTAAAAATTGTTTCCTTAATCCACTTTCCAGGCTGGAAACATTTCTCCTTAAAATTTAAGATTTAAATGTCCTCTCAAAATAATTTAGGATGCTCAGTTAACAATTTGATTTCTGTCCATTTCTGGTATTCAAATATAAGCATCTTTCCTTTGGCTCGAACTGTTTTTTGTGAGGCGGCAGGTAGAGGAAAGTGAGGATGGTGTTGCTGAAAAGAAAACTAATGTTGATAGTTTTTTTCCCTTCTTGGGTACTATTGTGTATTACTCTCTCTATTCTCAGAAGATATTATCTACATACAGAAAAGCTAAATGACTTATCTTTACACAACACCAGGGAGAAGTGGAGTCAAACCAAGGCAAGTTTAGCTCCAAAGCTGGTGCTTCCCATCACTCACATCACATTAGCTTGCTGGCCAGTGGCTGAGGGCTGCCAGAAAAGGAGAAAGTATTACCACATATAGATTAAAAGCAAGAAGGGAAAAAATAGCACAGAATTATTTCACAGTAGGGGAAACACATGAATTCACAGTCACTGAATCCCTCCCCAAGAAGTTGACCAGAAGTGAATACATTACCAAATGACTAAAAATCAAAGAAGAGCCTCAAGGATGAGAGAATCAAGTAGTACATCCCCACCAAGGGAACAAGGTAATCTGTCTCAAGCAGGGAAAAATTAGAGCATATTACCAAAATGTCAGAGAAAGAATTTTGAGTATTTATTGTAACAAAATTCCATGAGATGCAAGAGAAAGAGAGACATTGAGCTCCAAGAAATGAGCAAGTCCTTCTATGATATGAAAGAAGAATTGGTCTCCATAAAAAAGAATCAAACGGAACAGTTAGACATGAAGGCTATAACACAGGAAATTAAAACCTCCCTCAAAAGTATCAAAAGCAGGTTAGACCATGCAGAAGATCAAATTTTGGAAGTAGAAGACAAAACCAATCACCTAGAAAAAATTATCAAAAATAATATGAAAACTGTCAAGAAAACAGCCAAGAGAACTAAGGATAATAGACGAAAAATACTAGATACCATGAAACGCCCAAATATATGAATAATTGGTATACCAGAAGGTGAAGAAACTAATGAGGACATTGATAATCTATTCCATGAAATCCAAAAAGAAAATTTTCCAAGTCTAGAGAGGCACTCAAACATTCAGACCCAAGAAATACAAAGAACCCCAAGTAGAATCAATCCAAGAAGATCCTCTCCACACCACATTATAGCTAGATTGACCATAACAGACAAAGACAAGATACTAAGATTGGCAAGAGAGAAACGTCAAATCATTTACAAAGTCTATCCCATCAGGCTAACACCAAACCTTTCATCAGAAACAATGCAAGCAAGGAAAGAATGGGGAAATATATTCAAAGCGTTAAATGAAAAACAATTTTAACCAAGAATATTATCCAGCAAGATTATCCTTCATATGGGAAAAGAAAATAAAAACGTCCTTGGATCAACAAAACCTGATGGAATTTATCAAGTCCAGACCAGCTCTTCAAGAAATTCTGAAAGGAATACTATACCAAGAAAACTAAAGAGAGACAGACAACAATAACAGAACAAAAAACAATGAGGAATATGGCCAACTAAATGGCAGGGACAAGTCTGGAAATATCGATAATAACGTTGAATGTCAATGTATTAAATTCTTTAATCAGGAGACACAGACTGGCTGAGTAGATTAAAAATCAGAAACTCTCCATCTACTGCCTACAAGAAACCCATCTCATGGATAAAGACATACATAGACTAAAAGTGAAGGGCTGGAAAAAGCCCTTTCTCTTGCATCTCATAGAATTTTGTTATGATAAATACTCAAATTTCACGCAAATGGAAACCAAGAAAGAATAGGAGTCACTATACTAATTTTGGACAAAATAGGCTTTTAGACAAAAACTGTAAGAAAGACAAAGAAGGGCATTATATAGTATTAAAAGGGCTAATTCACCAAGAAGATATAACGCTTATAAATATCTATGCACCAAACTCAGGAGCACCCAAATATGTAAAATAAAGACTGCTAGATCTAAAAGGAGAGATAGACTGTAACACTATAATTGTTAGAGATCTCAACACCCCATAATCTCCTTTAGACAGGTCAACAAGACAAAAAATAAGCAAAGAGATTTAGGAGCTAAATGATACCATAAATCAGATGGACTTGATAGACATCTATAGAATTTTCCACCTAAAAACCACAAAATATACATTTTTCTCAGCCCTCTCAAAGATTGGTCACATGATAGGGCACAAAACCAGCCTTTACAGATTCAAAAGCATAGAAACTATATCCAGCATCATCTCAGACCATGATGGAACTTAACTTGATATTAATCTCAGGAAAAGCTCCCGAAAACATACAAATACATGGAAACTAAGTAACCTACTTTTGAATGACTCACTCCATGACTACTGAAGAGATTAAGACAGAAATCAAAAGATTCATGGAAACTAATGATAATGAGTACACAAGTTTCCATAATCTATGGGATACTGCAAAAGCAGTCATAAAAAGGAAGTTCATAGCAATGAATGTGCACAAAGAAAAGATGGAAAGGTGGCAAAAGGACAACCTAACATCATGTCTCAGGGAACTGGAAAAAGAACAAAAAAAATCAAAAAAAAATGCCAGGAGAAAAGAAATAATAAAGATTTGAGCAGAAATAAATGAAATAGAAAATAAGCGAACTATAAAGAAAGTAAATGAAAGCAAAAGCTGGTTCTTTGAAAAGATTGACACGCCATTAGTCAGACTAATTAAGAAGAGAGAAAGGAACCAGCTAAGTCAAATCTGCAATAAATCAGGCAACATTACAACAGATATAACAGAAATAGGACAGGAGCACACTCGGTTGGAAAAGCATTTGCACAACTATTTTCATTGCAGCATTATTCACAATTGCTAAGACATGGAACCAACCCAAATGCCCACAAACAAATGAATGGATTGAAAAACTGTGGCATATATACTCCATGGAATACTATTCAGCCATAAAAAACAAGAAGTCTCGGGCGTGGTGGCGCCCGCCCTATGGCAAAAACAAGAAGTCTCTGGAATTTGGTAGAAAGTGGATAAATATGGAAGATTTGTTGCTGAGTGAAGCAAGTCAGACTATGAAAGAGAGACACTGTATATCTCCGCTTAACATATACCAACTGTACTCTATGGTAGAGACTGAAAGACTGGAGAACATGAAAGTATTAAAAATTGTAATGGACATTAGAGACAAAGTGAAAAGAGAATGTGGGGCAGAAAGAGCATAGGAAATTTGGTGGGGGGCAATGGAGAGGTAAGACACTTGTGGGACAAAGATGAGGTTTATTATCTGTTGATGGGGATGTACATGGTGGTCTCAACTGGGCTGGACTGAGGTATATATCATACTGGGTAAAGTCTCTTTACAATCTAAACAATATATAGCATTTTAATGTATAAATAATAATAAAAATAAATAAAAGCAAGATAAAACAAAACAAAAAAGCCAAAATAATTTTTAAAAAGACAACCTTCTTGGATCTTCTATTTTTAGCTGCACTGCAAACAACCCCACTGAAAACAAAAAGCTCAATAAAATTTTTTAAAAATGATCTTTTCAAATGCATTTCTGAGCTGGCAAGTAAGGACTCCTCAGGGGCCCTAGAAAAGGAAAGCAGGCCTGCAAGGGGAAGGCGTAGCACAACAGCATCTGTAGGGGTCTGGAGCATGAGAGTGGGCAGATTCACCAGATGCAGGTCGCACTGAGCCATCTGTGCCTTCTGCCACTCCAGGGACACCAAGGCATCCTCTAGGAGTTTGGCAGCAACACAAGACAGAGCAGACAGGAGACAGGCCAGGCCTGCCCCAGGTAGGGAGCCTAATGGGAGCTATTCATACAAATTAAAGAATTTCTTCTGAAGAAAGAAATCTGCCCCCCAGAAGGACAGAAAGGACATTTATCTGACAGCAGTACTATGAGATGGGACAAAGATCTCCCCTCAGAATTTGTAACCACATGGCGACTCTTATACAGATTTGAGGCCAGTATGGTCAAATTGCCTGTGTGGTCTGAACACCCTCAACCTGAGCATTTATTTTAGATTGTCCTAAGGTTGGTAGTACCTCAATGTCCCTGGGAAAAGCCTATAAAAATCTCTGGAACACCTTTGACCTAGGCCTCACAAAACTTCCATGGTTAAAGGTTTAAAGGAAGACAAATACAGCATGATTTCACTTATATATGGAATTTTGTTTTAGAGGTTTTTGCTATAGGGTGTGTGTGCTTACCAGGAAGACAGAGGGACAGAAAGTGAGAAACGATCCCCTTCTCCCACCCGCTCAGTGAGGGGAGGCTACACCACAACCCCTCCTTCATTCTCCTTTTGGGATTTTGGGCATGCGTGCAAATGCAACAGGCGTAATTTTCAAGTCACCAGGTCTGAAACTCTGACTTCAGTTGGCCACGTGGGAGTCCAGCAACTTAACCATCATGCCACCTGCTTGTCCTTTTTAGAAGGAATTTTTAAAAGCTGAACTCTTAGAAGCAGAGAGTAGAATGGTGGTTACCAGAGATGAGAGAGGGAAAAGGGTCAGACTGGGGAAATGGTGGTCAAAGGAAACAAAATTTCTGTTAACAAGAGGAATAAGTTCAGGAGATCTATTGTACAACATGGTGAATACCATGTTTTCCAATAACAGTGTATTATACGCTTGAAAATTGCTAAGAGAATGGATTTTAAATGTTTTTGCCACCAAAAAAGTATGTGAGGTAATAGATATGTGAGCTAGTTTGATCTAGCCATTCCATAACAAATACATATCTCAAAACATCATGTTGGGGAACCAGCAGTTGGCGTAATGGCTATGTTGCTGGACTCCCACGTAGTCGACCGCGGTTCGTGTCCTGGACCCGGTGGCTTAAAACTCACTCCGGGCGCGTGTGTGTGCGTGCCCAAGATCCCGAGAGGAGAATGGAGGAGAAGGGATTGCGGCGTGACCATCCCCCCTGGGGGTGATTTCTCGCTTTCTGTCTCTATGTCTCTCTCTGTCTGTCTGGCGAGCGCACGCGCCCTACAGTGAAAATCTCTCCAAAAAAAAAAAAAACATCATGTTGAATACCATAAATCAATACAATTATTATTTGTCAATTTAAAAATAAGTTAATTTTAAAACAAAAAGCATCAATGTTAAAAAAGAGTATGAGCTCAATGATAATAGTTGTGATCATGAAATGAAACAAGACACTAATAGCAAAAACAACAGTAGAATACAGAGCTGAAAGATCTTAGACACCATAAGAATCTGGCACATAAGTCTTCGCTATGTTTTTAAAGAAACAAGAGACTTGGAATATCAGAATGGAGTGAGAGAATATAAAGTAACATACAAATAAGTGAAAATGGCCAATGACTACATCAAGAAATAGAAATTTTAATCACTAAAATTAAAAACTTGATAGATACAATTAATAGCAATTAGACACAGCTAGAGATATAATTAATGAACTGAAAGATTAATCTAGAGGAATTAATAAAAAAAGTAGCACAAAGATATAAAGCACAGTGCAATATTTAAAAAGATGCCATAAACCTGGAGGACAGTATAAATAGCACTCAAATACATCTCTTTGAAGATCCAGATGGAGAGAAAGCATAACAAGGAGAAGAAATATTTAAAGAAAAGTTGACCATTTTAGGGGAGATTTTTCTTTTCTTTTCTTTTGGTAGAGATTTTTGCCTTAGGGAGTGTGCTCACTCTGGACAGAGAGAGAAACACAGAGATAGGGATAGGGAAAGTGAGAAATTTCTCCCCAGGGGGATGGCCATATCATAATCCCTTCTCCATTCTCCTCCTGAGATCTTGGGCACACGCATGCACACGGGTGCCTGGCATTAGTTTTAATTCTCTGGGTCTAGGACTTGAACCGCAGTTGACCATGTAGGAGTCCAGCAATGTAACCACTATGCCATCCACTGGCCCCCAAGAAAGATGTTAACCCACTTATCTGAGGAATTAAGATTAACTAGATGAAATCTGAAAAAACACAGATGATTTGAAATACACAGTTAAATGATCTAATGGATCTATATATACAGAACACTGTAGCCAGCATTTGGAAACTACACTTTGTTTTTTCAAACACTCAGGCAATATTTATAGAAACTGTCCACATGCTAAGCCATGAGAATGTTTGCAATAAAATTTCAAAGGATTACTATCATAAAGGCCACACAGTCTAACTGCAGTGCAGATAGAAATCAAAAACAAATATCCAAAAAGCCCCTTACGTTTGGACATTTTAAAAGTGTGCTTCTAAATAAATCATGAGTCAAAGAGAAATCATAATGCAAACTACAAAATATTTAGAATTGATCAATAATTAAATCTTATGTGTGAAAATTGTGGAATGCTGGCAATGCAGCACTTAAATGCTTATGTTAGAAAAGAAGAAAAGCCTAAAAATAAATAAACTATGTATCTATCTATAAGTCAAAAAAGGACAATTATACACCCTAAGTATAATCTAAAAATAAAGTGCAAATATTGAAAAAATAGTAAACAAACATAATAATGACGATAAAGTCAAAGTCAGTCCTCTGAAAAAGCAAATGTGACTGACAGGTGTTGGGCAATCTTTCCTTTCCTTTACTTCTCTCTCTCTCTCTCTCTCTTTGCCAAAGGACATGTGTGCTCTTAGAGAAAAGGAGAGAGAGAGAGAGCAGTCCCAGGGGGCTGTGTCACACTGCAAACCTTTTTCCCCCATTTTTCCATCCCAGTAGAATTTGGGGCACACACATATGCCCAGAGTGTTTTTTAACCTGCAGGGCCAGGAATTCAACCCCAATCAGCCATGTGAGATCTGGCTCCTTGTACTCAAGTCTTAACCACTGCACTACCCAGGCCTGCTAGTCAATCTTAATCAGGATAAAAGAGGAAGATAACAACCAAACTATGAAAAGAGAACTTATCAGATACTGACTAGTAGCACTTACCCCTCATTCCTGCCCAACTGTGATCATTCCTACCCTGCGGGGATAAGAGCCTAAGAACTCTACTTCTTAGACTCCCTTACCAGGTAGAGTTGAGGCTCTTCCACACTGCACTCGTGAAAGATTTGGGAGGTATACAGGAAGGAGAAGGCTTTCTTCTGCAAGAACATAGTGCTATGGCTTCTATGG
This sequence comes from Tupaia belangeri chinensis, assembly GCF_000334495.1. Lineage (NCBI taxonomy): Eukaryota > Metazoa > Chordata > Mammalia > Scandentia > Tupaiidae > Tupaia > Tupaia belangeri. The sequence goes on from NW_006159512.1 coordinate 7,991,928, forward strand.
CAGCCTGAGTTTGCATGGGCTGACCACATCCCATGTCCCTCGGCCAGTTACCAGCCTTCAGGTCTGGGAACAGTGATGGTGTAGTAGTTTATTAAGTTTCCTAACTTCTCAGTAATAACAGGCAGCTGGACTCTCTGAACCACATCCGCTCTAGAAAACCTGAATGCCAGTGGCAGCTCTCTTCCCTTCACACCAGCTTTCTCTCCTCCCGCCCTGCCAAGATCTAATAATGCTCTCAAATATCTCCCTACATTCCCATCAACTATGAGACTGGTATGAGCATTGTTACAACAAAGCCTAGGGGGGCTAGCCAGTGGCATGTGTACGGTGGCTGGATTCCACTGCCAAAAGCACAGTTTGAGTCCCAGACCCAGTGGTATGAAAAACCACGGTGGTTGCATGCCAAAAATCCCAAAGAGGATGAAGGAGAATGGACTATGGCATGGTCATTCCCCCATGGGTGTTTTCTCACTTTCTTTCTCTCTTTGTCTCTTCAGCTAGCACATGTGCCCTATAACAAATTTAAAAACAAAAACCCCTACACTGTACATATACATTATCCCTGTGAATAGTGAATAGTGTTAGAATACATTAACAAGCAGGAAGTAAGGTCATCTGTCACATTAACACTTCAAAGATTTATATACTTGGCATTTGTTCAAAGGATGCATATAGGCATTTAATGTGGGGAATTGCTATTTCACATCTGACTTTTTGTTTCGTTCTAGTGTGGAAAGACAAAAAGTAATGAGTCTAATAGCAATCTTCTCAGTTATATATACAAGAACTTTGAACGAACAATGTGTATGATTTTTTAAGTTATTTTCTTGTTCACCACATTGTTCTAGTTGACTGGAATATAATTTTATGTCTGTTGGGTCAAATAATAATAAAAAACCAGAGCTTCTAAAAATATGTTAGATACATTTTATATTACACACACACACACACACACACACACACACGGGAGGGTTCCTTTATAAGCCTATGTACTTTATTGCATGCCTTCAAAAACCTTATTTTGAGAAGGCACTCATAATACTAAAAAAAAAAATTTCCAAGAAGTCGAAGACACCAAAACTAAAACCTTCTGTCCAAGAGAAGCTCTTGTAATGTGTTCTACAACAATATTTGTAGCCCTAACTTTTAATAGCAAAAGGCTAGAGACAACCTAAAAGTCTACTAAAAGAACAAATGAATAAATGGTGAAATATTCATATAACAGAACACTATGCACAGTGAAATAGATAAATAAGAGTTACGCATACAAATGAATCTCAAATACAATGCTGAACAAAAGAAGGAAGTCACTTAAGCAAACATTCGGTATGATTCCATTTTTTTAAATTTCAAAAACATGCCAAAATATATTCTTTAAGTTTCTAAATACACGCAGTAAAACCACAAAGAGAAGCACAGGCACGGGAATCATGATTCCAGTTGCGCAGAGGTGGTTTTAGAAGGTTTCGATACTAAGGTTCTGATAGTATTTTACTTCTTAAGCTGACCGGTCTGAGTACTGGTGTTCACTGTATCAGTGATTTTTTTACCTTATGTATGTCATTGTTGTTTATCTATTAAATATTTAATATACAATTAAGATATGTAAAATGTAATCATTCTCAGCATGCATGAACTCGTGGTCTAGTTAAGCCTAGTCATTCTGATGGAATAAAGCAAAGAACTAGTGGTGGCTAATGTCACTTTATATTCGGAAATGACAACCTAAAAATCAAGGGAATATTCAAACTAATTAAGTTGTTTCTCAGTGTCTGACGAGTTGTTTATCAGTTTCTAACAAGAAGGAAAATGAAAAAAGATAAGAATAAGGCATTTATGACAGCCATAAAAAAATGAACACATATAGATTTTCTACTATATGGTAAGTAAAATTACTTTAATGCTCTTATTATAATAGAACGTTAGGG
>NW_006159512.1:7994052-8011991 GCF_000334495.1 Tupaia belangeri chinensis
TTATGGAAAGATGCAATTAGCCAAGGTCCACCCTGAACAACGTAGGTGCTGTCTCTTCATCTTCTTCCTAACCCAAAGATAGGCTTGGTTCCAATACTACCCACCCCCTTCAAGTAGGAAGCCTTTTTGCAGGTTGCCTAGCAGAACATTTGACTGGAGAGTAAAATTCTCATTCAATTAAGAGTATTTACTAAGTGCCTTTCCAATGTGTTATTCAAATTTGATAAACCGGTTTTTAAAAATTATTTTTAAAGAATTATTTTATTTTATTAATCATTATTACTATTATTTTAATGTGACCAGAGAGAGACAGAGACAGAGAGAGGGAAAATGAGAAAGCTAGCCACCAGGGCTGGGCCTTGAACCACAGTCAGCCATGGGGAAGTCCAGTGCACTTTAACCACCATGCCATCTGCTGGCCCCAAGAAACACTTTAAAAATCCTTTTTTGGGGGGTGGGGACAGTCACTGGCATGGTAGTTAAGGCAGTTGGATCCCACATGGCTGACTGTGCAATTCAAGTCTCAGACTTAGCAGCTGGAAAAACACGTCTAGCATGTTGCCTGCATGCCCTGACTCCCAAGAGGAGAAAGAAGGGATGGCGGTGTAGCTATCTCCCTGTGAGGTGCTTGCTCATTTTCTCTCTCTCTCTTTTTTCTCTGTCTCTCTCTGGCAAGCAGACATATCCTATAGCAAATGATAACCTATGTGTGAAGCCACCTATATGCCTTTTCTCCTGCCCAGCAGAAAGGTTTGAACTTGAATTATATGGCCTTCATGCCTATGCTTTTCTTTGTGATTTTACTACATATAGTTGGATACCTAAATATGTATTTTGACATGGTTTTGAAATTAAAAAAACATGAAATTATACTGAATGTGTGCTTAAGTGACTTTTAAAAAAATGACACACACATCAAAATATTTATTGTGGGGCCAGCAGGTGATATGGTTGTTAAGGCACTGGATTCCCACATGGCAGACTGGTTTGAGTCCCAGACTCAGCAGCTTTAAATCACAACAAAGTGATAAGTGGTAAGTCTTTGAGTATGGATTATGGGCAATTTTGGCATTACTGTGTACATGTTGCTTTGTAAAAAAACAAAATTTCATAAACCCAAAAGAAAAAAAAAAAAAAGCCCCTGGACCAATTACCAAAATCCCCTCCCTAGCCTAGCCTAAACTCAGACCTATGTATTCACTTAAATAGGTGACACAAAGTCTCAGAAAACAGATTCAGAAAGGCAATTTTGAAATCTGTAGAAAATACAGAATTGAGGGATCAGCAGTTAGCATAATAGCTATGTCGCTGGACTCCCATGTAGTCGACCGCGGTTCGAGTCCCGGACCCAGTGACTTAAAACTCACGCTGGGCGCGTGTGCATGCGTGCCCAAGATCCCGAGAAGAGAATGAAGGAGAAGGGATTGTAGTGTGGCCATCTCTCCTGGGGGGTGATTTCTCACTTTCTGTCTCTCTGTCTCTCTCTGTCTTTAGGGCAAGCACATGCGCCTTATAGCAAAAACCTCTCCAAAAAAAAGAAAAAAAAGTAATAAATAAATACATAATTGATAGATCTAGAAAATGAAACTACCTGTAAAAATTTTAATTGCAGGAAAATGAAACTGTTAGAAGTATAGCTACAAATTTCTTTAAGAAAGGTAAAAACAAAGCAAGACAAAAACCTGAAGACAACTCCTTTTATTGAAAAGAAGGAGAGAAATAATGAGAAATTTAAAACCTAGAAAATAGATCTTGTCTTCATATGAAAGGATCTAAAATCACTGGTTAGAGACAGAATATGGAAAAAGGTGGAGTTTGGGGTTCAAGAGGATGGAACATGCTTAATTAATCTAATGATCATCTTGGGGAAAGCTGCCATAAGGAATGACAAGTAAGAAAGCCTACACACAACCAACGTGGGTTTCCAGAAGCCCTGAGATACACTATCATATAAGCATTTACAGATAATGATTACTGCTGCTATTGAAATGCCAGAACACTGTTGAAGAACAAAAAGATGTTGATTTGGCAAAAAAATCTCCATTGGATTTGGTTATTCAGCATATCTGTACCTGTAAGTGTATACATAAATTCTCACATATGTGAACTGAGACCTACAGAAGGAAGGAAGCTTGCAATAACAAAAAGAATGGTTAAATTATTTCTTTTTGAAATCACAAAGAGCATGTTAAGGCTTGGAGAAAATAACAGTTGTGTAAAAACAGACGTATAAATCAGTGCAAGAGAAGTGTTTCAAAGTAAACCCATGTATACAGGCCAGCTGGTGACATGGTGGTTAAGGTGGCTAGATCCCACATGGCTGATTGCATGGTTCAAGTCCTAGACCTGGCAGCTTGAGAAACACACCAGGCACTTGTGTGTGCATTTTCCAAATCTCGAGTGGAAAATGGAGGGAACAAGATTGCAGTGTAGCCTTCCCCCTTGGGGCTGCTTTCTCACTTTCTGTCTCTGAGTCTTCCTCTGGTGAGCACACATATCTGATAGCAAAAAGTTTTAAAAAGTAGACCCACATATATAGAGAAAACCGATTTTTGACAAAGATGCTAATGAAATTCAAGAAGGAAAGCGTAATCTTCCCACTAAATAGTTCTGGGACAGGCGGATATTCAGACTGAAAAATATGAACCTTAATCCTTATTTCATGCCATACACCAAAATTAACTCAAAACAGTCCTAGATCCAAACAAAAGCTAAAACTAGAGAAACACTAAAAGGAAATATGAGAAAGCTCTCATGACCTAGGGATAGGCAAAGATTTCTTAGGATGCAAAAAGCACCAATCATTTGAAAATACTGATAAAGTGAGTTTCATTAAAATGAAAACTTCTGGTTTTAAAATATATGGTACAAAAAATGAAAAGGCAATTTATAGACTGGGAGAAAATGTTTCCAATATGTGTATCTAACAAAGAACTCATATCCTGGCTATATAAAGAATTCTTACAAACTCAATAAGAAGTCAATTTAAAAAAAATGGACCTAAGAAAACAAAACAAAAAACATTATAAATAGTCAATAACCCATGAAAAGACAGTCAATATCATTAGTCATCAGATAAATGCAAATTCTGGTCACCAAGTGGCAAACAATACCAAGTGATGTGAAGTAACTGGAGCTCTCATACTAGCAGGAATCAGAAATGCTATAAGCACTTTGGAAAACAGGTTGGCAGTTTCTTATAAAGTTAAATACGTACTTTCTATAACACCTACAGATTCTCCTCTTAGGTTTTTCCCCAAGAGAAACTAAAACATGCCTATACAAAGACTTATACATGAATGTCCACAGTAGCTTCATGAGTGATGGCCCCACACTGGAAACAAACCAAATGTTCATTGGCTAGTAAACTGATAAAATGTGATTTATACTATAATACTACTCAGTCAAAAAAGAAAAGAAACAAACAAACAAAAAAACCCAAAAAACAAAAAACAAAGCAAACGACCAGCAGATGGCATAATGGTTACATCAATAGACTCCCACATAGTCATCCATGGTTCAAGTCTCAGACCCATGATTTAAAACTCACGCAGGGTACATGTCTGTGCCCAAAATCCCAAGAGGAGAATGGAGGAGAAGGGATTGTGGTATGGCCATTCCCCCAGGGGATCACTTCTCATTTTCTGTCTTTCTCTGTCTCTCCAGTGGGCACATACATCCTATAGCAAAAAATCTCTCTCTCTCTAGGGAAAAAAAAAAAAAAAAAAAGGAAAGAAAAGCAAACTACCAATACATGCAACAATATGAATGTTTCAAAATATTATGTTTGGTTAGACCTGTAACTTAGTGGTTGGGGGAGCTGCAAGCCACATGGTGAACTATGGTTTGAATCCTGATCCTGAAGGCTTGAAAATAACATGCTGGGTAAGTGTGTACACATGCCTATAAGAGTGCTTTCTCTCTCTTTTTCCCTCTAGCCTTTCTCTCCCTGTCTTTCTTTCTCCCTGTCTGGTGAACACATGTCCTTCCAGCAATTAAGAAAAATGTTGGGGGAACCAGCAGTTAGCGTAATGGCTATGTTGCTGGACTCCCACGTAGTCCACTGCGGTTCGCGTCCCGGACCCAGTGGCTTAAAACTCACACTGGGTGCGTGTGCGTGTGTGCCCAAGATCCCGAGAGGAGAATGGAGGAGAAGGGATTGCAGCGTGACCATCCCCTCTGGGGGGGTGATTTCTCACTTTCTATCTCTATGTCTCTCTCTGTCTGGCGAGCGCATGCGCCCTATAGCGAAAACCTCTCAAAAAATTTTTTTTTGTTCAGTAAAAGGAGACAAGACCTATATACTCAGATGATTTATATGAAATTCTAAAAGAGGGAAATACAACTTATGGTGACAAGCAACACATCACTGGTAGCCTGGAGCCAGGAATGGAAGGGAATTGATTGCAAAGAGGCACGAAGGAAGCTTTTGAAGGTGAAGATAATGTTCTATATGATTACGGTAGTTGTTACCTGGATACACACATTTGTCAAGACTCATCAAGTTCTATACTCTACATGGGTGTATCTTACTGCATACAAATTACACTTTGATATGTTGATTTTGAAAAACTGCCTTTGTAGGTTAGAGATTCCATCTTACATGATAGGTAGCAGTGTGCACTCTTCCCAGCAATAGCCAATACCAAGGGGCAGCAAATCAAATATGCTACAGGTCAAACATGGCCCTTTATGGCCCACAAGTTAAAAATGACTAGTTTTGTTTTTGTGGGTTTAAAAAAAAACAAAAAAACTAAAAAATAAAATCAGGGGTTGGGTGGTAGCACAGTAGTAACACAACTAGAGTCACCTTGGAAGGTTCTCAGTTTGCATCGGAGACCTCCCTTCCATGCCAGTACATGTGTGTGTTCAAGATCAAGGCTGGCTGAGGATGGGGGTGAATAGTGGTATAAAGGCCCTGCTTGGGCTGACCCTCTATGTCTCTCTCTCTATCTTTCTATGTCATGGAAGAAATAAACATATTTTTAAAGGATTATTTCATTTAACTTTATGTATGTATTTATTTATTTCAATTTTACCAGGGAGGGACAGAGTGAGGGAGAAAGTGAGAAAGCAAGCCACCTGGTCCAGGACTTGAACCGTAGTTGGCCATGTGGGAGTCCAGCGCCCCTAGCCACCACATCACCTACCAGCCCTGAAATAAACATTTTTTTCAAAATCAAAGGGAGAATAGTATTTTGTGACACATGAACAGTATATGAAATTCAATTCTCAGTGTCCATAAATAAAGCTTGATTGGGACACAGCCATACTCACTTATTTACATATTGTCTAGAGCTATTTTGGTGCTACCATGGCAGAGCTGAATACTTGCAAGAGACACCATATGGCCACAAGGCCTGAAATGTTTTCCATCTGGCCCTTTACGGAAAAACACGCTGACCCCTAGAGTACAGGACCCCTTTCTGTCGCCCTCCACTAACAAATAATGGGACTGACCAGGTTAAGCTCGCAATTATTTTATCCTGCGAAGAGAAGGTGTAACAGAGACTGTGGAGAAATACAAGTCTAACCTGAACTTTTTTCTTTTTTAAGAGGTTTTTGCAATAGGGTGCATACTCTTGCCAGAAAGACAGAGACAGTAAGAGGGAAGTGACAATGCACCCCCCAGGGGGTTGGCCATGCCACAGTCCCTTCTCCTCTATTCTCCTTCTGGGATCTTGGGCATACAAGCACACATGTTGGGCATGATTTTCAAGCTACTGGGTCCCTGAGTTGAACTGCAGTTGGCCACGTGGGAGTCCAGGGATGTAATTGCTAAGCCATCTGTCGGCCCCCTAAATTGAACTCTTATTTACCACTTAACTATATTATGTTGAGAAAGGTTTTTAAGCTTTTACTTGTTTAGATTTGTCACTTAGAAAGTAGGGAAGACAATCTATATTTCAGAGGCCTGCTTTATGAACTGAAATAATGTAAATAAAATATATGTCTCTGGTAGTAATAAGCATTTAATAAATATTAATTCATATTCTCCGTCTAAATTATTAGGTCGTTGGAAAAAATCATAACATATTTTTCTTTCTATGCAAAATTGTATCATGACTTTCCCAATGACACAGTAAGTAGATGAGATCAGTGACTTGTCAAATGGGGGACAAAAAGAATCAGGCTTATCATCTACCAACCAATTTTTCAATATAGAAAGCACAAGTTATTACTCCCTCCTTTGTCTCTGTTCATACCCCGGCAGAAGTTAGTTATCAAATTTATTTACTTTTTAAATTGCATGCCTATTACTATATTTAATATAATTTATATCCATGTAAATTATATAATCTTTTGTGTTTGGCTTCTTTTCTTGACCTTGGGTTTGTGAGAGTCCCAATATTGTTGTGAATGCATTGTGTCCTTGTCTAGTATTTCCTTTTAAAACTATTTACCTTTCAAAAAAAACTTTAAAGTTTAGCATTGTATTTAAATGGCTATGATGTTCAAATACCTACAGTGTTATAACGTTTAGTGTTCATTTTATTTGTTCTTGTTGAACATGTAATTCTACTTTTAAAAAACATGTCTTCAGATTATCTTATATATGTTTTGTCTCTCCAGACATGTTATGCATTATAATTTAGTTTTTCAAAGTTTCTTTATTTCTTCCATGAGCAAGAAGAGAGAGAAAGAAAGACAGCACCCCTAACAGGGTCTTGATACCACAATCTAATCCCAGCCTCAGTCAGCCCTGGATCACAGGCACATGCATGCCCAATATGCATAGGGATGTCTCCAGATGTGAACTCAGAATCTTTCCATGTGGGACAGCTTCACAGAGTATCAGTTTTACCACTGTGCCACCATCCAACCTTGTTATCCCTTTTAGAAGAACATTATCAGGTGTTTGTCCTATCACCCATACAAAATGCACTCACTGTACCTTGACTCTAATTCAACAGATACTTATTTGTACCTAACATGAAAAACACTGCAATGAGCTTTCTGGAACATTGAAAGAATAAGATAGTTATTGCCTTCAGTGAGATAAGAATCTAAATAAAAAATGTAATTGAAACACCTAAAATAACTCATGAGTAATACAAAGTTGAACATCCATGCTACAAATATGTACTATGGCAGGCAGGGTGTTGGGTAGAGGCCAACATGATGAAGAAATCATAACCCTGAATGACCTTAAACTCTGGATGTCTTATTAGAAAAATTTCTCAGGAAACTGTAACTGGTGGGACAGATTCCTAAAGATATAAATTCCATTGAAGGAGATAAACAATTAGAGGTTGTCAACAAAAAGTTGTCCATTGCTTTGGCTGATATAGTAAATAACAGTCCAATTCCTGGAGGCACAACTGGGGGATTATTTTTCTTACTCAAAGTAGTTATAGTTATGAGATAATAGTTATAGAAAACAGAATGGCTTTGGACTGTGTTTTGGCCAACCAAAACCATAGCTGACACCCATGCTAGACCTGAATAAACGTTATAGGTAAAATGAAATGATCTGTGGCAACATGAAAAGAAGCCTGGACACCTGAGATTTGTTTTCTTGTTCAGACCTAAAAATGCTACATTTTTTTCTGTTTTTCAAATTTATTCATGTTTTTAATTGATGTATGAAATCGTGTGTATGTATCATATACAACATGATATTCTAAGCATATACACATTGTGAAGTGGTTTAATCTAGCTAATTAAAGAGTGTACTGCCCTACTTCATTATCATCTTTGTGGTTGAAAAAATGGTTGAACTCTCAGCATTTTTCAACAACATGGCATATCTCATTAACATTTCCTGGGAGTGCAAAGTTCTCGCACTCCCAGGAAAAGGCTGATTGCTCTTTGGGCATGGCAACAAGTCACATCAAAACTGGTTTGAAATTCATTCAACCAATAAGCAACTGACCTTATCAAACATGCTTTCAAAACCAGTCAATCAATGACCATCGTTGTTTCCAAAGTAGCCAGTTAGGAACCAACTCAGCCCAATAAACACACTCCTGGGGGTCAAACAACAGTCATATCCAACTAACTGTATCTCCCCAGATGACATCAATCCATTCATGCTTTCGAATATCTGCTAATTTGTGAACTCCATACTTCCCTAAAATCCTACATAAGATCAACAGTTTGCTCTGCTTATGCCTGATCCCAGCCTAGCTCCCTCACAATAGTACAACTTTATCTCCTTACTTCAGCCACAGAGTGATGGCCTCATCATCCTTTGACACCCTTTAAACACTCTTTTAATAAATGCAAACATCTTTAGGAACTTTTTGCTTTAATACAATTCTCTTGATAGCACAAAAATAGTTTCGATTGACTTTGTCATACTGAATGTATATGGAATTTTATATTTATAATAAAAATGTAGTATAGTGCTAAACATTTTCAAACACAGTTTCAAACTTTAAATTATAGAGTCATCAGGGTCAGCATGTGGCATAGTGATTAGGGTATTGGACTCCCAGATGGTTGACCATGGTTGGAGTCACAGACCTGGCAACTTGCTTTCTCATTTTCCATCTCTTACTGTCTGTCTCTCTGATGACTATATTTTAAAAAAATGATGATAATAATAATAATAAATAAAATGTTAAAATTATAGTCATTTAGACCACTGTATTTGGGAGGGATATTCTGGTGTCACAGTCAACCAAGATTTTATTCTGGCAAACCGAGTACCAGTTTGTAAGGCCTTTCAATGAAGTATTTACACATAGCTACGTTATGTTGTATAGATAATGTGGAAATTATTCTAAGCCATGTCTATAATCTGTCTGTAATCTCAGCAGGATTCAGACCCTAACTTCCCAAGCAGAACACCTGAGAAAGGATGGCTGAGCTTCTCTGGTTCTACCTTTGACTTTGTCAGGCATGGCAAGACTGAAAAGAGCTCTCTTCCCAGCACTTTGCTATGTGGGAATCCAGCCTGCTATGCTCCAACAGAGCAGACATTCATGTCATCTGTGCATTACTGGTCTGCAGCCCAAGCTCCAGAATTAACCATAAGTAAGGATTTAGGAAAGTGTCTCAAATTTAAGACCCCATAACCTAAGCTACTATAGTCTAATCACACTATTATATCACAAAAATGCAATTACGAGGCTTCTTAAAAAATCCCCCAAAAACACCTGCTTCAATATCCTACTTTAAGGTAACCATATTAATCAAATCTCAAAGTTGAAGCTGATATTTTTACACCTAGAAAAAGGAAATTCTAGGAACTGCTGTTCTTCCTCTCATATCTCCGTTATTACTCTCTACACGCTTCTTTAATGGAAGCTGATAGACAGAAACCAATTAAGTGACAGAGGCAGTGCAGTCATACAAAAAGAATAAAGAGATTCTTACTTCTCAGTTGGAATCTTGCAGATTTAGAACCCAAGGTTCCAGAAGAGAGCGTGAATGAGATCTGGCAACCTGTTAAAATCCCCTAGTTGCCGCAATCCTCCAACTTCCAGTAGTTTTTGCCATAGGGTGGGTGCCAAAAATTGAAAGAAAAAAAATCCCCTAGTTGCTTATAAGGCTCTTTCTTTTGAGATGCCATCTGGGGATAGGATTTGGGAATTAAAAAAGACATAAGCACACCATTAAATAAAGGCCTACTATGTGCCAGGTCCTTAAATATTGTAGCTACTGTGCAAGGAAGATGCATTATCTTCCTTTTATATGCAAGGACAAGAAGACGCCAAGGAATTTAGTAACTTCTCCAGAGTAAAGCTAATCAACTTGCCCGGCTACTGGGTGGCTGGTTAATCGGGGATACCGTTCATGGTCATGTTGCCATCATGCGGCTACATTCTTGCTTATTTAAAAGAATGACTCTTGGGGCCTACAGTTTACATGGTGATTAAGGCATTGGATTCCCATGTGGCTGACTGGCTGACTGCAGTTCAAGTCCTAGAACTGGTGGCTTGAAATTCACATGGGGTATGTGTGAGGACAAGCCCAAAATCCTGAGAGGAGAATGGAGGAGAAGGGACTTGGTATGGCCATCCCCCCAGGGATGATTTCTTGCTTTCTGTTTCTGTCTTTCTCTCCAGTGAGTGCACATGCCCTACAACAAAAATATCTCCAAAAAATTACATTAATTAGAAGTTGGAGTATTACTATTTCACAAGAAGCAGTTTTATATTTATTGTTATTAACTCAAGTTTCTTAGCAGCTATAACACATATTCTGAACCCTCCTCCAGAAGACTCTGGTAAGATATTTTCAAAGAATCAAAGGCAGATGCAGAGTTCAATTGATTCTGATGCTACAAAGAAAGAAGACTATTGTTATAAGAAAGTTAGTCTTAGATTCTTCTCTAGCTGAATCATACATTTAAGTCTTATCTACAGCTAAGAGAAGACAGTTAAGGGCAGGGACAATGTCTTCTATTTCCTTTAAAAAAAAAGTTTTTTTTTTTTTCTTTTTTTGGAGAGGTTTTTCGCTATAGGGCGCGTGCGCTTGCCAGACAGACAGAGAGAGACATAGAGACAGAAAGCAAGAAATCATCCCCCAGGGGGGATGGTCATGCCGCAATCCCTTCTCCTCCATTCTCCTCTCAGGATCTTGGGCATGCACACACATGCGCCCGGTGAGAGTTTTAAGCCACTGGGTCCGGGATGCGAACCGCAGTCAACTACGTGGGAGTCCAGCGACATAGCCATTATGCTAACTGCTGGTTCCCCCCAAAAAAGTTTATATGTTTCTTCTATGAGCTAGAGATATAGACAGACAGAGAGAAAGAAATAGAGAGACGGCACCTCTGGCAGGGTCTTGATGCCACAATCTGTCCCTAGCCTCAGCCAACCCCAGATTATGGGCATATATGGGCATGTGTGTGCCTGGATTACCCCGGGAGGTTCCAGACTTGAACCTAGAGCCTTCCCATGTGGATCGGCCATGACCGAGCATCACATTTTACCTTGGCATCACTGACCAAGCCCAGTGTCTTTTATTTCTTTGGTACAGTGTGGCACAGTACTTAGTCCACTCTCTGGACAGGTAACCTCATACCAACTCATCCTTATTACTGAAGAAAAACAAACTCAAAATGTAATGTGACCAGTGGTGCATCCAACATGAATGCCTTGCAGCACAGAACATTGGCCTTCGTGTGTTCCAACGATTGCTCCTGGGGCCTGGGCAAGAACATGAGGAGGGTATAACCATCACAGCTACTAACTGTGGTTTATTGACCTTGACATCACTAATAAAACCACATTTAATAGGTTCCTGCTAATTGCAAGACATATAAGTAGCCCCCAAAATATAATTTGTGGCATATAAGTGGATTAATTTTAAAAATAGTTTCAAAAAATGGAGTTAGTGTGTGCCAAGGGGTAAACTAAGAAATTAACTCAACTATTTCAAATGCCAAATAATTACAAACTTGAGTTGACTTTTTATTTGGAGTAAGAAACAGTCAGCTATAGGAACAACATTAGAGAGCTGATACACTCTGAGAAAACACATATGTTAACATCTGAAATATAAACCTTAATTTAAAAACTCCTTACTATGGAAAAATTTGAACATACACAAAACAGCATTAAAAATCAAGCCCACTCACTCTCAGATACCATCACTCAGCTTTACCTATTACCAACTCAAGAACAATTTACTCTTTCCTTTCCTTTTCCCTAGAAATCAAGTCATTTAATCTCTAAATATTTCAGTAAAACCTTACATTTTTCTCTCTCTTTTTTTATTTTTATTTATTTTTTTCTTTGAGAGATTTTTCTCTATAGGGCATGTGTACTCGCTGGAGAGAAAGAGAAAAACAGAGAGACAAAAAGTGAGAGATCACCCCCCAGGAAGATGATCACACCAAAATCCCTTCTCCTCCATTATTCTCTTGGGATTTTGAGCATGCACACACATGCACACACCTGGTGTGAATTTTAAGCTGCCAGATCTGGGACTTAAACTGCAGTCGACTATGTGGGAGTCCAGTGACACAACCATTAGGCTATCTGCTAGTCCCACAACCTTACATTTTTAACCATCATTGTTAGAATTTGTGGGCCTGTGTGTTCTGTTATTTTTTTTATTCTATTTTAAGTTTTTGCCAAGTGTGTGCACTTACCAGAGAAAGAGATAGTAGGAGGAAAAGTGATCAATCATCTCCCAGAGGGGATGGCCATGCTGCAATCTCTTGTTCTCCATTCTCCTCCTGGGATTTTGGGAACATACACACACACGTGCCTGGCATGATTTTCAAGCCAACAGGTCCAGGACTTGAACTGTTGTCAGCCATGTGGGAGTCCAGTGCCTTAACCACTACACCACCTGCTGGCCTCATGTATTTTCTTTTTTTATTATTCATGATTTTAAATACCAATGCAAATGAATGACAGGAAATCCATGTTTATTAAAAGCAAGGAGAAGAAAATTTATGTATTTGTTGGTTCTTCTAGACCTTCTAAAACCTAAAAGTTATAAAAATTTCTCCTTTCTCCATACAACAATAAATAAAAATTTTCTTTTCAGTCAATGAGACAGACACATAAACAGATAAAATTAATAAGATATGGAAAAGACTAGGATAATGATATTCACTGTGAAAACAGAGAAAAAGGCCACTCAGGACAAATTACATTTCAAGAAAGGCTTCGAGGAAGAGATGACATCTGAATTAATGCAAAAGTGCAAGAGAAGATTATTACTATGTCATTATAAAAATCCAACATCAAGTTTCCTTCAAAGTTCCTTCATTTAGCTGGTTACAGAGTGAAGAGGAAGGCTTTTCAAAGAGAATAAAGCCTCAAGGACTGAAAAAGCAGCCACTATGTCATATCCTGTGGGGAACACCCAAGAGAAAAGACTTGGTCTCCACCCTCCAGGAGGCAGGGATCTAGATGAAGAGAAATTAATGATGCATTAGAAAATTTTATGTAAGGTGTCAGCCAGTGGCCTGGAGGTTGAGGCAGCTGGATCCCACATGACTGACAGTGCAGTTTAAGTTCCAGATGCAGTGGCTTGAAAACCATGTTGGGAGTGAGTGTGCGTGTGAGTGTGTGTGTGTATATCCAAAATCCTAAAAGGAGGGAGAGATAGAGGACAAGGAATGACAGTGTGAGCATTTCCATGGAGAAAGGGGTGGTTTCTTGCCCTCAAACCACTCCCCGCCCCACCCCCTCTCTCCCTAGTGAGCTCATGTGTCTTCTGGCAAAAAAAAATTTTTTTTGGAGAGGTTTTTGCTATAGGGTGCATGCACTCGCCAGAAAGACAGAGAGAGACAGAGAGACAGAAAGCGAGAAATCACCTCCCAGGGGGGTTGGCCTCACCACAATCTCTTCTCCTCCATTCTCCTCTCAGGATCTTGGGGCACACACACACTCGCCCAGTGTGAGTTTAAGCGACCGGGTCCGGGACTCGAACTGCAGTCAGCTACATGGGAGTTTAGCAACATAGCCATTACACTAACTGCTGGTCCTTCTTCTGGCAAATTTTTTAAAAAAGAAAAATCTTACTATATAATATTGAATCAAAATATAGAATTGAGGGATGAAAAGAATGATGTGGTCTAAAATATTTGAGTAAGAACTGGGACTTAACCCAAGGTTTTGAATATTAATTTAACACAGATTATAAAGGGAAATCAATCAAGTAAAAAATATTAAAAGGTAAATCTTAAGCGATCAAGGATTCTTTGTCATTAAAAAGTTATTTCTTGGAACAGCTGACGGTGTAATGGTTATGTCACTGGACTCCCATGTAGTCGACCATGGTTTGAGTCCTGGACCTGGTAACTTGAAACTCACACTGGGTGTGTGTGTGTGCCCAAGATCCCAAGAGGAGAATGGAGGAGAAGAGACTGTGGCGTGGCCATCCTCCCAGGGTGTTATTTCTTGCTTTCTGTCTCTCTGTCTCCCTCTGTCTTTCCGGCAGGTGCACACGCTCTATAGCAAAAATCTCTTTAAAAAAGAAAAAGTTATTCCTTTGTTCTGTCCATCTGTAGATTTCTGAAACAATGTGGTGAAGGTCAAGATATTTTATCCAGCGTTCAAAGATTTGTGTGTATAAGCATGTGTGTGTACAGGTGTTTACGTGTGTGTATTTTTGGACAGAACAAGAAGACTGGATCTGGGAATTCACAATCTCATTCTAAGATGTTCCACTAGAATAATGCATAATGTCAGATGCAAATGCAAAGATCTATTCTGGAAGATGCCTGATTTGGGGGGAAAAGCAAAATCCATAAACATAAAAATTATAAAAGATACAAGAAAATTCAATCAACAAAGAAAATATTTTCTAGTTGTCATTCAGAGATCAATGGCCCACCGTTCGCAATTGTATGTTGAATAACACCAACAATAACTATACCATCAGCTAACACTTACACAGCATCTTCTATGTGGCCACCTTTATATGAGTAACTCATTTGACCCTCAAAGCAGCCAGTGTGGTAGATATTACTATTCCTCCCATGTGACAGAGAGGGTGAGACTCAGATAGATTAATAATTTCTTTTTCCTGAACTCTAGTTTTTCAAACTTCACTGGTGAGAGTTTAGATCAAAGAACAGAAAAGGACATGTAAATATTCTGTGAGAACAGGCTGAAATCTACTTTAAAAAAAAATAAACCCAGAAAAAGTTTATCTTTCATCAGGCTAAGTAAAGTGATATATGATAGTATGTTGGCATTAAACCATAAACATAAATGTCAAATCAATCATTGAGTCTAACAGGTAGAGTTGCAAATAGGAGCACTCTCTAGAAATGGAATGTTTATCAACAGACCAAAGACGATCTCTAAATCTTTACCATGGGATTGAGGAAAGCATCTTTTTTATAATACTTACACACACAAAGAACAGCATCAGCTATAAATGAAAACAATAATAAATGATCATATCATATACAGCAATAAAAGTAGCCAGCAGTAAAAAATGCATTTCAAATAACACTTGTCCCTAGTGAACAGTAGAAAAATATTACTCCCAGATACAGTTAGCTGGTTTTTCTTTCAAGCTCTGAAAACCAGCCATATATATATATATATATATATATGTATATATATTATTATATTACATTATAATTTTGGTTAATATAGTAGTGTTTGCTGCAGACTAGGAGTCCTTTGGAATAGAATCTGAATTCATTCTTCTTGGGACAAAACCCACCCCCCTGCAGCTAATAAATCAAATATTTATTGAGTAAATAAATGATATGATAAATGACTTCTAATAAAATCTAAGGCACTGTAAAGCATTATAAAAAATTCTGGGACCAGAAGATGGCATAATGGTTATGTAGTTGGACTCCCATTTAGTTGACTGTGGTTCAAGTCTCAGACCTGGTGGCTTAAAACTCATGCTGGGCGCATGTGCATGCATGCCCAAAGTCCTGAGAGGAAAATGGAGGAGGAGGGATTGTGGCGTGCCCATCCCCCTGGGTGGTGATTTCTGACTTTCTGTCTCTCTTTTTCTCCGACAAGTGCACATGCCCTATAGCAAAAAATCTCTCTCTAAAAAACAAACAAACAAACAACAACAACAACAAAAACCCAAGAAGCATTATACAAATTTTTTAAATATCAATTAATTGTAGGGGTTTGTTATTTTATGAGTAGATTACGATTTCACTTACCTAGCATTTAAGACTTTTTTCACCAGCCTTAATCTACCTTAACTTTATCTCAACTACTACCTACTCTTAGAGTCTATACATGAATTACTTTGTTTTAACTTAGTTATGTTCAAAAGTTTCTGATAATGCAGCTCTCTCATTATAGAATATTGAGTATACTTAACATTTTGATAATGTATTATAACCAAGCAATAATAAAAATAGGAGAAAAATAAGCATTTTAAATAAAAATAAAAATTAAAAATTAAATAGAATAAATAATTATTTTAAGAAATCTATTAGAAATTGTGTTTATACTAAACAAGAGAGCCAAAAATGGAAACATGTAGAATCCAGGAAACAGAAAATCCAAAAGTTCTATATATCAGATCATTTTAAAGTGCTCCTGAGCTTATTGGTTTTAAGAGATCAAATCAACACAGAAGAATTCAGTTGATTTTTGAAATGTAAAACATGTCACATGCCTTTAGATTTAGAGTTATACTTCTACAGCAAACTGAGAAGAAAAGAGATTTTGAGAGGTTTTTAACTCTTACCTGTAACACAGCAGCAAAGAGGTACACTACTACGAAGATCACAGTTAAAGAAGTATGACCACTTTTCATCAAATGAATCGTGTAGAGGAAAATTAAATGTCCAGGAATCACTAAAAGCAGCAGAACTTGGGCAGACTTATTATTTACTCCTGTAATATATAATGTGATTAAAATTAAGTCATATTTTGGTTAATGATAGGTCACAGTTATCAAAATTTCAGGACTACTCTCTAGTCACAATACTGCATAGCATCATGTAAAAATTCCATTGCAAAAAATAAATTTCAGCAAGTTATAATTGGCTTAATTCTTTGAAAGGCCCATTATATACAAGTGCTAATTTAATTAAAAGTGGTTGATAAAAACTTGCAGTGAAGAACAGTAGTCAGATCTTAGTATTTATCACTTTAAAAAGAGAAGACAAAATAGCATGTTTTACTTTTGAGAGTGCTATCACTGGTATTACAAAGGCTGCGTGTTTTTGATCTTCATTCAGAAGTCAATAATCGTTTATTTTCGTTGGCAAAAAAGAGCAACAAAGATTGTGAGGTTTAAAATTGTGGTCTTGGGAACCAGCAGTTAGTGTAATGGCTATGTCACTGGACTCCCACGTAGTCGACCGTGGTTCGTGTCCCGGACCCGGTGGCGTAAAACTCACGCCGGGCGCATGTGCGTGCGTGCCCAAGATCCCGAGAGGAGAATGGAGGAGAAGGGACTGCGGGGTGACCATCCCCCCTGGGGGGTGATTTCTTGCTTTCTGTCTCTATGTCCCTCTCTGTCTGTCTGGCGAGCACATGCGCCCTATAGCAAAAATCTCTCCAAAAAAAAAAAAAAAAAAGTAAAACTGTGGTCTTAGTGTTTTCCTGGTTGACATAAAAATTACACTCTTCTCATCCTGTCTGTTTGGGATCAAAGGGACCAGCAGGTGGTGTGGTGGTTAAGGCACTGGACACTCCTACATGGCTGACCAGGGTTCAAGTCCTGAACCTGGTGACATACTTTCTCACTTTCCTTCTCTCTGTGTATCTCTCTCTGGTCAAATTAAAATAAATGAATGAGTAAATAAAATAAAATAAATAATTATAGAGAAAAAATGACTACACTTAGGCCAAAAAAAAATTAATATAGGAAAGATAGTACATCTATCTCCCTAATCACCAAAGAAAAAACCATCACACATCTTGTTTTTCTCTGTGTATATGGTTCTTGTTTTCTGATTAATAAACAAGGTATCTCAGAGAGAGGAATAAAAGGAAAAAATTATATGCAAAGACCCAGAGCAACTGCAGAATTGACACATGACTTTTTGCCCACTGCGATTAGCTCTCAGAAATACAAAAGTGCGCAACCCCTGCCAACAAAATCTGTATTCAACCAATGTTGCCTCTTTAACATCTCAGAGAGCAAAAGTTATTGACATAAAATATGCAAAAATCCGCAAGCACATACCTGGACCAAAAAAAGTTCTGAAGGGGTAATAACAACCTTTTGGTTCATCAGGCAGCTCTCCTGGAATGCTATGTAAATGGAGGTAGGTAGAAATCCTGCTAGCCTGAATGGCCACCAAATTACCACCAATACCTGAAACATAAGGAAAAACAAGGCAGTTACCCTCATATTTTAACCAACTTGCATAAATCCAACCAAAAGTAAGTTTCTTTTGTCACATTCTGGGCCCATAAAGCACAATGGAGTTCTTGTGTAGATAAAGTTTATATAGAAAAGAGATCATTAAACAAAAATAAATAAATAAATAAATAAGAGCTGGGGAAGGGTGAGGAAGAAGGGGTACCTGACCAGACTGCTTACTGACTATGATTCCTACCTATGGACGATGTGACTGA
>NW_006159512.1:8012401-8022339 GCF_000334495.1 Tupaia belangeri chinensis
ACTCTTTCTCCAGGTAATTCCAGATCTCTCTTAGGCCAATCCCACATCTGCTGAAGGGACTCCCACCCCTGCCAATAAATTAGTTGCTTCAGCAGTTTCTGCTCATGGGCTTTCATCCAATTCTTTCCCTTCTCTCATCTCCGTAAGCCCTTCCTTTGCTATCTTTGGCTAATGTAAACTCTTTCGGAACAACTCACATGTCTGGTAACCCTTGTGCTAGTCTGCATGATCCTAGCTTTTTCAGGATGGACAGACATGTTGCCATTTCCATCAGGTTACGTTCCTGATGGAGCTGACTGCATGCCCTGAGTCTGATCCTTATTTGAGGCTAGTTTTTTAAGACTAATAAAATTGCTTTTTCCTTATAATTTTTGTTTTACTGTTGTTCCTTCTGTTGTGACATCTAAAATATCGATTTATTGAATGCTGAAGGAGATATTCCTAAGGCATAAAATCATTGCTATGAAAGATCCATTTATTATTTTCTCAAACCCGTCTAGTATGAGTGTAGGCTGGAGGTGGTAATTTTTTTAAAATCATGATCACAATTGAGATATAAAATTAAGTAATAAGTTTCATGTATTTTTTTGAGAGATTTTTGCTATAGGGTGTGTGTGCTCACCAGAAAGACAGAGAGAGACAGAGAGACAGAAAGCAAGAAATCACCCCCCAGGGATGGCCACATCACAATCCCTTCTCCTCCATTCTCCTCTCGGGATCTTGGACATGCACGCACATGCTCCCGGTGTGAGTTTAAGCCACCAGGTCTGGGACTTGAACTGCGGTCAACTACATGTTAGTCCAGTGACATAGTCATTATGCCAACTGCTGGTCCCAAGAAGTTTCATATTTATCACCTTAATAAGAGAGAACATTTTTCCTCTCCTTTAACTCTCTAGATTTTATTTGGTTAGAAGGCTTGATCCTTTCTTTGGTTTTTGAAAGAAATTGGTATACACACTAAAAGCATACTCTAGAAAGTCACCTTATCTACGGAAGCCTTGCATATAGTCTGAGGCAGAGGAATTGCTGCTAGGATGTGAACTTAATAGCAGTAGTAGTAGTAAGCCCATCCAAAGGTGAAAAGAGGACACGCTATTTCTCTTCTCCCAGAGTATGGGAGGATGAGGTAGTAGCTAAAAGGAGACAGGAGAAAAACAATGGAAAATGTCAAATTCTTGCACTGCTGAGTGTTCACTAGCCAAACCATTTAGAATACCTGGGAGTCGAGTCCTAGACACAAGAGTCCACGTTCACTTGCTGGCTGTTTCCCATAAGCCACCACTCGGTGCCCATAAGACACACAGTTGGGCCAGAGATTGGAGACAGCCAACCTCAGTGGTACACAGGCAAGAAATGTCACCATTTCTGAACCATTCTCAGACAAAGCAAAAGTTACTTGGGGCAGTAGAGGAAGAACTCTGGCTATGTGATCCCAGGAAAATATCAGCTTCTACTGGAATAAGAACAGCAGCAAAACCTGTCTGTTGCTGGAGAAGTGGAATAAAACCTTCCTGCTCAAGACCAATCTGATGGAGTTTAGCTGCCAAGAGGAAGTGGGGTAGAAATGGGCAAAGTCCTTCCTCTGAGGACCCAGTGCACAGGGACTGCCTAAGATTAAGGACAGAACAAGTGCACAGTGATGCCTTCCATGCTGCAAGCTTCACAGTAAGTGTGGGGTAGCAGGAGCCCACTGACAACCAAATGGGAAGTTAGCAGCTCCTGGAAGGTAACTATAATAATCACAAAAAACAAACCTTGTTCAACTACTGACTAGATTGACTCAATCCCCTATAACCCAGCAGAAGAAAGGAGGCTATCCATTTCTAGGCATAAATAATAATTATCTCAATCTTCAATGATCTTTCATATATAATGTCCAATGTTTGATAAAAAAAAAAGACAGTAAAAAGCAATAAAGAAGACAGACCATTTTAGTAATTAAGAAGTAAAAAAAAATCCAGACTCAGAGATGAGTAACATGTTGAAGCTACATAACAAGGTCTTTGAAATAACTACGATGAATCGGTTCAAAGATCTAGTGCAAAAGGTATACGACATGTACTAAAAGATGGGAAAATAGGGCCAGCAGGTGGTGAGGTGGTTAAGGTGCTAGATCCCAACTCCGGGTTCCAGTCCTGGACCTGGCAGCCCACCAGAAGCATGTGTGTGCATGCCCAAAATCCCAAATGAAAATGCCCATCATCCCTGGGGGGGCAGGGGATGATTTCTCTTTTTCCTGCTCTCTATCTCTGGTGAGCACAAGCACCCTAGGGCAAAAATATCTAATAAAGAAAGTAAGAAAGAAAGAAGGGAAGATAAATAAGTTAAAAGTAAAAATATGAGAAATGACACACAATGCAACACTAATGTAAAGAAAGTAAGAGTGACTATATCAATATGAGAGGGGGAAAAACACGTTATAATAGGGAATATTACCAGAGATAAAGATGGACAATGAATAATGTGTCAGAAGGTTAATTCATGGAAAGACCCATCAGTCCTAAATGTAGACACACCTAAAAATAGATCTTAAAATGCATAAAACAAAAACTGGTAAGTCTGAAATAAAAAAAAGTCTGTGGTTATACTTACAGACTTGACAACTCTCACTAACTGAAAGAATACACAGGTTTTTTTTTTTTTTTTTTTTTTTTTTTTTTTTTTTTTTTTTTTTTTTTTTTTTTTTTTTTTTTTTTTTTTTTTTTTTTTTTTTTTTTTTTTGAGAGATTTTTTTCACTGTAGGGCGCGTGCGCTCGCCAGACAGACAGAGAGAGACATAGAGACAGAAAGCGAGAAATCCCCCCCCAGGGGGGATGGTCACGCCGCAATCCCTTCTCCTCCATTCTCCTCTCAGGTTTTTGAAAACAACAACGAGGGGCTAGCTTGTGGCATGATGGGTAGGGAAATGGATTTCCATATGGTCGACTGCAGTTCAAGTCCCAGACTTAGCAGTTTGCTTTCTCACTTTCCCTCTCTCTTTGTGTTTCTCTCTGGTGAGTACATATGCTCTATGGCAAATTTTAAAAAATAATAAGTAAAATTATTTAAATAAATAAATAAACCAAACAACTATATAGAAAACTTTAATAATACTATCAGTCAAGTGTTCTAAATGACATTTATTAAACACATCACCCAACAATAGCAGAATACACTTAATATGTATACCCATGGAACTCAATTAAAATAGACCATACTACATGTATGGGCCATAAGATAAATGTCAATACATGTGAAATGACTGAAACATGCAAAGTATGCTCTCAGGCCACAACATAAAAGATCGATATCTGGGAATTGCTTCAAATACGTGGAAAGTGAACAATGCACTTCTAAGTAACCCATAGATCAAAGAAGAAATCACAAAGAAATTAATGCAAATGAAAAATACAACATGAGATACGCGGGAAGTACATAAAGAAGAACTTAGAAATTCATAGCATTAAAGATTTATGCTAGAAAAAAAGAAAGGACTTTTATCAGTGATCTACAGTGGGTTCATATCTTAAGAACCCAGGAAAAATTTAAACTAAAAGAGAATATAAAGAAGGAAGAATGACTATAAGAGCACAAATCAACTAAAACGGAAAACAAAAACAACAGAGAAAATAAGTGAAACCAAAAGCTGATTCCTTGAATAGCTAAAAATAAAGAAGATACAAATTCCAACATAAAATATGAAAGAGAAGTCATCACTAAGACTGTGCAAGCATTAAAAGGAAAATGCAGGAATATTGTAAACAAACAAACAAATACTAAACAAACAATCGGCAAATCAAATATAGAAAAATACTAAGTGGGTAATACATCTTAACCAAATTGAATTCATCCTAAGTATATAAGGTCAATTTAATATTTGGAAGTAAATTAATGCAATTCAACATTAACAAATGAAGGAAAAAAGAATAGGATTATTGAATAAATGCTGATAAATTATGGAATTTGACATTTATGAATAAGAACTCTTAACAAATCAGGAATCAAGAACTGCTTTAACCTAATAGCTACACACACAGATATGAAACCCAAAGAAGGTACAGCAGCTCAATAGAAATACTACAGAATTTTCAATAAGTAGTGCTAAGATAACTGACTACTCATACACAAAAACCCATAAAGTCTGATTCCTACTTTCATACCATTCAATTTCAGGAGAATTAAAAACAGTGTGTGAAAAGCAAAATTACTAAGTTTTGGAAGATAATATAGATTGGATAGGAAGAATTTCTTTTAATAAAAAGAAATATTGCAAACCTTAAAGGAAAAGATTGACAAATTTGACTACGGAATAATTAAAAACTTTTGTACATTAAAAGACACCATAGAGAAAGTGAAAAGATGAGCCACAGAGTAGGAGAAAACCTTCACAATGCAAATAACTGTAGAAGGAGAGTCGTTCAAGATAAAGAACTCCTACAAATTAACAGAAAGCCAAAACACTTTAATAGATCATTCACAAGAGGTTAATTCAAATCGCTAGTAAACATATGAAAAGTGGTATGCCCAGACATGCAAGTAAAAGCACAGTGACTAGTTCACATCCACTGGACTGGCAAAAACTTTTAGCCCAAAATCGTCAACCGTATGGAATCAAGTATAGCAATGAGAACTCTTACAACAAAGCTAAGAGGAGTCTAAATGTAATAATCCCTTTGGAAAACACTTTAGAAGTATGTAACAAAGTTGTAAATGTGCATCCCCTAAAATCTAGCAATTCCACTCTTAGATAAATACTGGAAGAAATGCCTACATATGTGCACCAGCTGGAAGAAGGAACTCTGAAAAAAAAATAGGAACTCAAAAGAACTGTGTATCTTAAAATAAATTCACGCAGGACTCCATCTGAATCACACTGAATATACTGGCGAGGGAAATTTTGAGCAAAAACAGTTAGAGAGCAATCCTAATGGGAATGCCTGAGCCAGGTGCCATCAGAGGTTTGATGACATCAAAGAGAATCAGAGACAGCAATTCTCTGGCCAAGATTGTCACACATTAGAGATCCAAGTTACCTGTAGACTTTCTTCAAAGAACAACTGAGATGAAACTACCTTATTTATTTATTTATTTATTTATTTATTTATTTATTTATTTTTGAGAGGTTTTTGCTATAGGGTGCGTGCACCTGCCAGAAAGACAGAGAGAGACAGAGAGATAGAAAGGGAGAAATCTTCGGCATGCTGCACACACACACGCCTGGTGTGAGTTTAAGCCACCAGGTCTGGGATTTGAACTGCAGTCAACTACATGGGAGTCCAGTGACATAGCCATTACGCCAACTGCTGGTCCCCAGGATGAGATTTGTCTTAAAGTATTATTTTTATTTAACTTTATTTATTTTAATTTGACCAGAGAGGGACAGAGCGAGAGCAAGAGCGAGCGAGAGAGAGAGAGAGAGAAAAGGAAGTGAGAAAGCAAACTGCCACATCCAGAACTCAAACCACTGTTAGTCATATGGGAGTCCCACACCCTTAACCACCACACCATCTGCCGGTCCCCAGGATGAGATTTTTAAGACCCAGCAATAGGTAACTACTATAAGAGAAACCCAGCCCTAGCATCTTCCATTTCCAAGACTCTATCTGAGGTATACATAAATATTACACTCAGAAATATAGTTTGATTACCTATATATTCCCTGATATCTCAAGAAACCTCAGCATTCAGTGCATTCTAATAATGCTAATTTGTTATTGTAGAAATATAAAATTAATTTTTATAATAGTAGAAAATATATTATTATATACAGAGAAATAGGAAAAGCATATCCTTCCTTCTCTTTTTAAGCTGAGAGATTGATCTCTTTTGTGCCAATGTAGCAAAAATAAAGCAATTTAAAGATTATATGTCAAAAACTGAAATTATAATCGCTTGATCTTAAACTACATGGCCCTTCACAATATCCTTATCACATTCCATTTACTAAGTGAGAAGTTTATTAAAAGCAAACATTAAAGACAATAATTTAAAGCGCAGTTCATCAGAAAAATGTTTTTGACATGCATCCGTGGGCCAGCGGCAGTGGCACAGTGGAATCCAAGCCTCCATGATGCTAGACCACATAGGAGGTCTCAGGTTCACATCCCAGGCTCTCCTTGTCCATGCCAGGTACATGCAGGCATGCGTGTGGCCCAGGATGGTGAGACAAGGGGATGGTTGCAGTGTGAGGACCTTGTTAGGTGTGTCTGTCTCTCACTTCCCCTCAAAATAAATAAACTTCAAAAAATGCATTCCAGGGAGTTCTACGACATTTCTAAAGGAAAATAACTTTCTTTTTTTTTTTTTTTGGAGAGATTTTCACTGTAGGGCGCGTGCGCTCGCCAGACAGACAGAGAGAGACATAGAGACAGAAAGCGAGAAATCACCCCCCAGGGGGGATGGTCACGCCGCAATCCCTTCTCCTCCATTCTCCTCTCGGGATCTTGGGCACACACGCACACGCGCCCGGCGTGAGTTTTAAGCCACCAGGTCCGGGACACGAACCACGGTCGACTACGTGGGAGTTCAGCGACATAGCCATTACGCTAACTGCTGGTTCCCGTAAAGGAAAATAACTTTCTTGAAAAATGAGTTTAAAAGTCACGTTGACTAAGGAGATTAATGAAAGCATACAGACGCAGAGTCTGTTCTCTGTAGAGTTCTAATTCTGGCTCACACACGTCAGTTTGAAAATGACCTCAGTCTCTTACTGCCACACATCACTGATATTTCATCTTTCGAAGCTTCCACTTTCTAACCTGAAAATGAAGGTAATTTATTATCTCCCTCATAAGAATGCTGACAGAATTAAATAAAACAATGCACGCATGAAGATGCTTCGTACGGTTTCTGGACATGGTAAAGACTCAATAAATAGTAACTATTATTATTAATAACAATAATACATTTATGCAAATAATATAATTCTGACTTCGTGTTGTCTTAGTTGTAGGTTTTGACATTTGACTTGCTGGAGAATTAATTGGTCCAGGAACTGTGTTGCTTTCCAATTTATATGTAATTTAGTGTAGGGGAAAAAAACATGAACCAAACCATACCCAGATTTTTTTTTTTTTTAAGAGAGATTCTTTGCTATAAGGTACATGCGCTTGCCGGAGAGACAGAAAGTGAAAAATCACCTTCTGCCCTCAGCCCCCCTCTCCCCCTGGAGGATGGCCATGCCACAATCCCTTCTCCTCTATTCTCCTCTCAGGATCTTGGGCATACACACACATGCGCCCAGCATGAGTTTTAAGCCACTGGGTCTGGGACGAGAACTGCGGTCAACTACGTGGGAGTCTAGCAACATAATCATTACACCACCTGCTGGTCCCTCATATCCATATTTTAAATAATCATTTAAACTTCCTTCTGTTTACTCAATGAACTTTTCAGTGGAAGTTAGTGATGACTTTTTTCTTTTTTAGATTTTTTGCCATAGGGAGTCTGCGCTCACCAGAGAGAGAGAATGAGAAGTCACTACTTAGAGGGGAGGACCACACTGCAATCCCTTCTCCATTTTCCTTTCGGAATTTTAGGCATACACTTGCACATGCCTGGCATGTTTTTCAGCTGCTGGGTCTAGGACTCCAACAGTGGAGTCAGTCTTGTGGGATCTAGCACCTTAACCACCATGCCACCTGCTGGCCCAGTGATAACTGTTTTTAAGTATCTGAATTTTTCTAGGTCTGATGTCACTTTCTAAAGTAACTCATTAGAATCAAACACTAAGAGAGGGAGAGGGAAAGAATCAAGGAGGAAAATAGAGAGGCAAGACATATAAGGGACACAGAAATGGATGACTGCCTGTTAATGATAAGTGTCTACTATCTTCGATTGGACTGGTGTGAAGTGTATTCATGTTGGGTAAATTCATTTTACAAGCTGTAGTGATGTATAATGATTGAATGTATAAAATAAAATAATAAAACTTTAAAAAATAATCACTGAGTAACTGGTGTGTATTGGTACTCATCTGATATATACATGAGGTCAATAACTTACACCTCTAACTGAAAGTAAATTAACATATCCTAAGAGTCAAAACAAGAGTATTTATGTCACATAATGCAAGCGTTTTTACAAAGAATTACCAGATAAACCATTTTGGAGTAAACCAATAAAAAACAGCCTTGTTATCATCCATGTATTTCTCTTGATACTCCCCCAAAGGAGAAGAACCTAATGTTGAGAACCATACTTAATGGGCCAGTACATTGTGTGGAGGTTAAGGTGTCTAGGTCCGACATGGCTGACTGCACAGCTGGAGTCTGGGGTCCAGTAGCTTAAAAATCATGCTGGGTGGGTGTGCGTGCATGCGTGTCCAAAATCCTGACAGGAGAATTGAGGAGAAGGGATTGGGGGGAGTGATTACTCATGCTCTCTCCCTCTTTCTCTTCCTGGCAAGTGTATGGGCTCTATAATAAACACTAAAAAAGAAAAAAGAATCATACTTAATGCAGAACAAAAGTTTGCATTCAGATGCGTTTTTCATTGCCAGATATTTTCCTTAGGAATGCCTAAGTTGCAGTTTCCTCTTCATTTACTCGGGTTTCTCTTGGGAGAAATGTTCTAGCTGGTATTTTATTAGATATGGGACACTTCAGTGCCAATGCACAAAGTATATACCATTGCCTGAGCTTATCTACTCTAGGTGCAACTTCCCTGGAAGTTGGAAAGAAAAAGTTACTAATTATTAGTCGTAGCTCTCTTCTAAAACCCACAAATTTGCTGATAGAACTTTCTAGAACTATTTTTCTCATTTCTTTGTTTCCATGTAACAGACTAACATCATGATAATACAAATAAACCCTTCCACATAATGCACTTATCACCTTATCACACTGTAGTCTGGGAAACAGACATTCTGATGTTATAATTGCACCAAACTAAAAATAAAATGAACTGAGACTTTAGAAAGACACTGATAGAATTTTTCCCTATAAGGTGAATAAAATTTTAAAAGACACAGCATAATTAATGAAGGGACTAATTAAAGTTTAACCTGTCATCATCTCATTATAATCACTGGTTACATTTTTAAACTATAACAGAATTATTACCTTGAAATCACTTTCTTTAATGTCAAAAAATGCCTTCCTGCTATCATGACTATGATATGTTTCTACTAAGAGCGAGTCAATTAGCAATGCTTTTTAAATTATTTAAATTCTTCAAAGACTAATTGCATTATTAAAACTAATGGAAGGCATCAAAAAATAGTCCCATATAAAATAAAAACATTAGTAAACCTGTTTGTCAATATGCTAAATAATTAGTGAGAGTCCTAGTATCCACGAAACCTAATTTCAGGTGCCTTATGCTATCAATACAACAATTCAGTTGATGATGTAAAGTTTGATAGTAGAAAGAAAGCAGGTTCATCTAGGGACTGCTTTAAAATCCAATTTATGTTTTGTTAAATTTAGAAATATATGTTTCCAGTAAATGTCTAGTACTCACATTACAGGATATACTTCATTCTGTTAAGAATTATTTTTGCACATTCCCAAAGGAAGCAAGAATTCATTTTCCTAAAAAGCAAATCTAGGTAGGCCCTGTGACCTAGTGATTAAGGGAGCCAGATCCCACATGGCTGACCACAGTTTGAATTCCGGTCCTGGAGGCTTGAAAACCATGTGCATGCATGTGTGCATGCCTAAAATCCCGACAGGATGGAGAAAATACCCATTGGCTCCTCTCCCCCATCTCTCCATCTCTCTGTGTCTCTTTGAAGAGTATATAAACCTGCTGTGGGGTCGGGGAGTAAATTCTTATCATCAATAGTGCAACGGATCTAGCACCTTCCAGTAGACCTACATACAAGGGGACTTCAAAAAGTTTGTGGAAAAATGGAATTAAAGTATGAGCTTATTCCAGTGGGGAAAAAAGATATTGAAAACCATGCTTTTTTTTTTTTTTCATAATATAAAGTTTCCAAAAACATTTTTAAAACT
>NW_006159512.1:8022355-8037719 GCF_000334495.1 Tupaia belangeri chinensis
TAAAACTCTTTCTCCCTGATAGTTGGCTACTTCCATATACATACTCTGCCTTTTCTTTTTTTTTTGGAGAAGTTTTCGCTATAGGGCGTGTGCGCTCGCAAGACAGACAGAGAGACATAGAGACAGAAAGCGAGAAATCACCCCCCAGGGGGCATGATGACTCCGCAATCCCTTCTCCTCCATTCTCCCCTCGGGATCTTGGGCACACACGTACATGCGCCCGGCGTGAGTTTTAAGCCACCGGGTCCGGGACATGAACCGCGGTCGACTACGTGGGAGTCCAGCAACATAGCCATTACGCTAATTGCTGGTACCCATACTCTGCCTTTTCATCTACCCTTCTTTCAAGACTCCTTATCAGAACTCCTATACAGGAATTACTCTTTAGCTCCAAAAAAATACAAGGGGATGGAAAGAGGTGCCTTCCACTTTTTCACACTTTGCAGGTGACATATATGAAATCTCTTTGTTGTGAAGGCCATTTTATCAAAATAAGAGTGAGAATATTCATTTTCCAAGTCCCTAATTCAGCACCTTTACCACTTCCTTCCTAATATACTTAGAGACAAGGTGAGGGATGACTGGCTAAGTCTTTAAATTTTCTACTTCC
Source organism: Tupaia belangeri chinensis (assembly GCF_000334495.1). Taxonomy (NCBI): domain Eukaryota; kingdom Metazoa; phylum Chordata; class Mammalia; order Scandentia; family Tupaiidae; genus Tupaia; species Tupaia belangeri. The sequence continues at coordinate 8,022,966 of NW_006159512.1, forward strand.
TTTACTCTGGATCATGCAATTTTTGTTTTTCTACAGGGCAAATGCAGGCACTAGAGAGAAAAGAAAGACACAAAGAGAGAGGGAAAGTGAGAAAGGATGGCCACACTGCAATCCATTCTCCCCTTGAGATTTTGGACATCACGCATATGCACCCAGCATGTTTTTCAAGTCACTGGGTCCAGGACTCAAACTGTACAACAGCTCGCCATGTTAGGTCCAGCTTCCTCGACCACCACACCACTGACTGGCCCAACTGTACACTTTTAATGGAGGTGAAAATTGGTTGATGGGAACAAAATTAAGAAGTCATGTTTTATTAATAAAGCCTAGATATACACACTGTATATAAATAGATAAATAGTATGTCTGTGATACTAAATTTTCATAGGTGGGGACACTTAAGGAAAAAAATGTTTTGAAAAAGGCTTCTTCAGAGGTGATAATAAAATCAAAAGGTTGAGAAACACTGCCCTAGATGAGAACTTCCTAGAGAGTACACCTAAAGGCGGTTACAGTCCGGGACTCGAACCATGGAGTAGGCCCATGTGTAACTCAGCCACCTCAACTTCCACGTCACCTGCTGGTCCAGTATAGTCTTAAACAATATGCTACTTCGTTTTTACATACTTTTAAATTTTATATAAAAGGAATAATTTATCATACATTAAGTTCCCAAGAGTCATCCTTATTTTTGTGAAATGTAATTTTTTCATTTTTATTGATAATATTCTATTGCAAGATTATAACTTCATTTATTTAACCTGTTACTAAACAAAACTGTACTCTCATATGACTTCCAAATCACTTAATAAATGATCCTTCTAGAACCATCTTAGAGCTACACTAACTTAGCTTTCATCCTTCTTATAACCAATGGTTCTTGCACTCCTTCTCTCTTCTTCTGCCTACAAATATTCACTTCCCCTTTAATTCCTCTCTGGCACTCCCTCCTAAAGAGCCTGAAGAGCATGCCAAAGAAGAAGCCATGCTGAGAAACCAATTTTAAACCAATTTCTCTAGTTACCTGCAGGCAAAATTATTTTTAAAAGTAATAAATGTTGCCATCATTGCCAATTTTTTATACAAACAAGAGGAATCATGTATCATGTTTCTATTTTTGCTTTTTAAAAAGTATCTCAGCAATTCCCACTAAAGTATATGACACTTTTTGTTTATGACCTAAGTTGTGTTATTTAATAAGATAATTTCCTCGGATTCAATAATATAGAGTTCATGGCAAATTTAAATATGTGCCTTAACTCATGCATTTATTCATCCAACAATTACCAATTCCTAATATGGCAGGCATTACTCAGAGGGTCATCCAAAAAAGGAAATTATTAAACAAAATAAACACATAATAAAATTGCTAAAAGTGTGCTGTGGAAGCATAGGAAAAAAAGCAACCGACCCTGCCTAAGTATCTGCTTTGCTGATGAGGTGGTATTTTAATTGGGTCTAAATGAATGAACAAGATTTTGTAACCGAGAGAAGAGGAGTAAGACAGACAGAACAGTAGGTATGAAGGCACGGAAGAGTGAAACACGATGGAGTTGAGAAAGCATGAAAAATCAAACAGGATGAGAACTTTGGAGTTGGTGAGGGAGTGGGTGAGACTAAAGAGGGGGTGTTTAGGATGTACTGGGCCTTGTACTGGGCCTTAATAAATGATCCTTCTAGAACCATCTTAGAGCTACACTAACTTAGCTTTCATCCTTCTCCTAACCAATGGTTCTCTCACTCCTTCTCTCTTCTGCCTACAAATATTCACTTCCCCTTTAATATCTGGGCCTTGTATATTATACCATATTTCATACTTTATCCTCCAGGAAACTGAAACACTAACTGTGATCCTTAAGCAAGCAAGGGACAAGATCAGCCATATTAGGAAGGTCACTCTGACAGCAGTGTGGAGAACAGGTTATCCTGGATGAGAGAAGGGGCAGAGAGGCAATTTATAGAGATCTACCCATGTACGACAACAAACAAAATCAGGATAATGGAGACAAAGAGTTGCGATCAATGCAGGAAGTATTTCAAGAACAGATAGAGTAGAGAGCGTAAGGGACAAGGAGGATGTGACATCAGGACACCTTGTTTGGGACACAAGGCAGTTCATAATACACTAACTGACACAGAAAACACCAAGAGCAGGAGCAGGAGGAAGATATCACATTCAGTTAGGAGCTCTGGGTCCTCCATGTGGGAATACTCAATTTAAAGTATGCACCTAGAAGTGTCAAGAGTACAGAGTTGAAGCCATATGACAGAGACAAGTGGTTTTGAAATGTTTGTGTGCATCCGAATCAATTGATGCGCCCTACCATAGTATTTTTGATTCAGAAGATCTGGGTTGGTAATTTGCATTTTTAACAAGCTCCCATGTGATATTGCTAGTCTAGAGACCATACTTGGAAAACCCCTGGACTAGACAATATCATTCAAAAAGGTGAAGAGTGAAAATAGAACATAACCAAGACAGAGTCTTGAAGGATACATACTAAAGAGGAAGGCAGAAAGGAGGAGCCAGGGAAGGTGAATGAAAAGGCATTTTTAGAGAACGGATGAGACTGGGAGAGTGGTAAAAAGGGTGTACGAATAGCACAGGACCAGTTCTGGTATCACATGGTGGATACTGCTGCTCAGTAGGTGGAGGCCATGTGGGAGGCCCAGGCTCAACTTCCAGCCTACCCTAGAAAGCTGGAGTCAGTGGTATAGGCCTATGGCTATTCTGGAACTTGAAGCCAGAAAATCATGATGCAGTGAGACCCTGTCTAAAATAGTCCCCCCCACCCCCACCCCACACACATACAACAAAAACAGTATCAAACAGTTCAATGGACAAAAAAATTGAAAGCAAGTAATTGGATAAAGAAATTAGGAGGTCACTAAAAAGCTTAGTAAAGCAAGTATATAGTTAGAGGGATGGCAAATAATGGTAATGAACTAAAAAAAGCAGACTTCACCTGCAGAAATTTGGTTGTAAAGAGCTGATGAAAGAAAATGGAAGCTTGGGAATGCAGAACATCATGGGAAAGGCGATTTAGGATGGAAGACTTGAGCACGTTTGTAGGCTAATGGGGAGTGAGGGAAGAGAGGGAGACACGGGAGCTACAGGGAAAGTTAAAATAATCACGGAGTGAGGATGCTATTGGAGTTGTAACACAATGGTATCCGGGCACATGTGGATTAGCCAGTCTGCGGCCAGTCAGCTCTTCTTTCAAGATGGAGGTAAAAGATATTAAAAGTAGACATCGTTTAATTACGAATAGGGGTGAAGAGAAAGCAGTCAGCTGGACTGCTCTGAGAAGTATTTCATGTTGGGTAAATTCTCTTTACAAGTCAAATGATACATAGTGATTGAATGTTTAAAAAATAATGAGAATAAATACTAATAATAATCTTTAAAAAATGATGAAAAGCTCTTTGATGATGATGTGGATAGTAATGTCTTTGACTGATACACATGGTAATACACTGTAAAGATACATGTGATTAAATGTAATATAAAAATGATGATAATAATAAATGAAATTAACTTTAAAAAGAGAGAGAAAGGAAAGGAGAGCATGCTGGGGAGACCATATCTAAGTCCTCTATTTTCTCTACTGGCCTACCTACAAGAAACATTAAAGGAACTTCAGTCAGAAGGAAAATAATACCAGATGGAAATCTGAATCTACAAAAAAGGAAAGAAGAGTGCTGAAAATGTACATTTATATGAGAAAATATAAAATATATAATTTATTCACTTTTAATCTCTTTAAAGAAACATCTGGCTGTTTAAAAACAAAAATAATACCAAAGTAAAGTGTGTGATTGAGAGCACATACGAGGGCCAGCTGGTGCAGCGGTGCTAACACAATGCTCTAATCATATGGGATGTGCCAGGTTCGTGTCCTGAGGTCTCCTTCTATGCACCGGGGGTGCACAGGTGCCTGTGACCTGGGCTAGCAGAGGCTGGGGGTGGATAATGGCATGAAGAACCTCTTGAGGCTCCTGTCTGTCTCTCACTGTTTCTCCGTCATGGAAGAAATAAATACACTTAAAATTTGTTTTTAATAAAGGACATAAAGGGGTTAACATGTGGGGTGGAAATTTAGGCACAGGATCCCACATGGCCAACCATGGTTAAGGTCCCAGACCTGATGGCTTGAAACTCACACTGGGTACATGTGTGTGCGTGCCCAAAATCCCGAGAGGAGAATGCAAGAGAAGGGACTGTGGTGTGGCCATCCACCTGGCCCTCCATCCATCACTTTCACTCTCTCTCTGTCTCTGTCTCTCTCTGAAGAGCTCACATGCCCTATAACAAAAGCTTAAAAAAAGAAAGACAAGAAGAAGAGGAATGGTAATTCAAGTACTATCTTCAATAAGGCTTTTCTCCTGTGTGTAAAGTGGTATATTATTGTTTGAAAGTAGATTGTGATAAAAATATAAAATATATATTTTTAGATGAGTGGTTCTCAAAGTGTGATCTGAGAGTGTGAAGGAAGGTTAGATCCAGAAATTCCAACACCTAGCTATCACAAGTACCAGAAGGAGAGAATCACAGTATCTGTTAGCATGATAAAGGCTTTTAGAAAACCTGTAGTAAAGAAATCTGTTTAACCTAACATTCACCACATTTAATTGACCACAGAACTCACTTTTGAAGTCCTATTTTTTAACATCTCACAGCACTAGCATTACCATGAAATATATTTTGGAAAATGCTCCTAGTTAAAAAAGTTATTAATAAGTTTTGAAAGATATCCTGGGCCAATGAATAAAAGCTGTCAGTTGGGAGCTGGATCCCACAAGGCTGACCATAGTGGAGTTCAAATCCTGGTCCCATCAGCTTGAGAAACACACCGGGTATGTGTGTACGTGTGCTCAGTATGCTGATGCAAAGGAGAGACGGAGGAAAAAGGGCTGCAACATGACCATGCTCTGGTGGGGAATACTTCTGCACAGGCGCATTCTTTCCTCTCTCTGGGAAGCACATGTGCCCTAGGCATTAAAAGACAAGACAGAGGGACCAGCAGGTGGCATAGTGATTGTAGCACTGGACTCCCATATGACTGACCACGGTTTAAGTCCTGGACTGGCAGCTTGAAAGTTAGGCCAGGTGCATGTGCATACACATACCCAAAATCCAGAGAGGAGAATGGAGGAGAAGGGATTGTGGTGTGACCACCCCAACCCCCATGATTATTTGTCACTTTCTCTCTGTCTGTGTCTCTGCCAAACCATTCATGCCCTGTAGCAAAAATCTCTCTTAAAAAAAAACAACCATAACAACAACCACAAAATCAACAAGCAAGATATTGGGGCCAACAGGTGGCATGCTGTTTAGGGCACTGGACTCCCACATGGCTGATCGCAGTTTGAGTCCCAGACCTGGCGACCTGCTTTCTCACTTTCCCTCCTGGCCTCTCTCTGGTGAGTGCAACATGTTCTATAGTAAATTTAAAATAATAATAATATTGATAAATAAGATAAAATAAGTAATTCTATTAAAAAAAAGATAGTAGACTAATTCCATCATCAGCACAAATATGCCTCACTTTATTCTTACATTTAATAAGAAAGTCAAATTAGTAGCTGTATATTTTGACAAAAAAAAAATCACACCCTCCTTTGGAATCAAGCAGATATGTGTTTAAATCCTGACATGCTACTTACTAGATATGAGATCTTGGGCAAACTACTCATCTTTTTGGAGAATCAAGTGATATAACATGTGTAAAAGACCTGTAAGTTACCTAGTACAGAGTAGGTACTCACTAAACAGCTAACGATAATGATAATAACAATAAACAGGGGTCCTTTAAATCCCCCAGCATATTTAAAATACAATTCTATTTTTAACAGCTCTACCTTATTTGAAGAACGTGAATCTTCTCCAGCAATATCTTTAAAGAGTGATTTTTAACACAAGATGAGCTCGTTGTGATATGCAATTAAGAGGTTTACTTACTGAGATGCAAGAAAGGGTTTACTACCACGCCAGGGCAAGACACAGACTTCTAAGGAGAACATTTCAGTGAAGCTCTGGATTGTTTCTTATATAAGGTGAAATAATTGAAATACTCATTAAAGCCTTACTAATAAAGGGGTTGTTGTAATTTAAGTTAAATTTCTCACTGAAATGTTGTTCAATAGAGCTCCCACAATCATTATCACATAATATTTATGCTAATGAATTCATCCATTAATATTCACTGCAGAGGGTTTGAACAGGTGGAAAGGAAAGCAGTACTTACTCTAGGCAGTGAAAATAAGATGATTTTTGTGAGGACAATTCAAGAAGCTAGTTAGAATGATAATGGAAAGAATTCATACCTCTTCTGGGAACCCTGAGTTCAACAGCAGATAGAGGGCCTTGAAATCTAGGCAGAAGAATTCTAACTTGATTTGATAGTCAGGAGGGAACACTGCAAAATTCCTCATCTTAGAACTGATACAACAAAAATAATGCTTAAAAAATGCTAGCATAGATATATATATATTGGGAACCAGTAGGTGGCATGGTGGTTGAGTGCGCTGTACATTCCCACGTGGCTGACCACGGTTCAAGTCCTGGACCTGGTGGCTTGCTTCCTCACTTTCCCTCTCTCTCTCTCTCTGGTCAATTAAAAAAATAAATGATTGGATAAATCATATTAAATAAATACTTAAAAATAATAAATACTAATCTATTAGAGACATTTACTATGTATTGAATAGGGATTGAGTCAGAAAGGCTATTTTATTATTGGGTCCTCAGAAAAGCCACAACATTTTTTTATGCAAAAATGCACCATGACTTTTCAGATGACCCAGTACTGGAGAGGATGGCTATAGTGAGACATGCTTGTTACATAAATAAATGAACAAGTGAACCATGTTAAAGGGCAAATAGATCACATTCGGTCATTTTCTACTGAAAGAGGATGAAGGGCCATGTTGAATTAGTTGGGTCTGTGATTTTTTGAATGGATAATGACCTTAGGGTAAATTTGTCCATGGACATTTTAAAGGTATACAAAATGTGCAGTGGAAATTTTAGCTATGACATTAGACCTTGGAGGATTGGCCTTTGCAAAACCTATTTTCTTTTACCTAAATATTACAAAAGTAATGTATATTAAAAGTGTAAGGGAACCAGCAGTTAGTGTAATGGCTATGTTGCTGGACTCTCACATAGTCAGCCATGGTTCGCGTCCCGGACCTGGTGGCTTAAAACTCAGGCCGGGCACATGTGCATGCATGCCCAAGATCCCGAGAGGAGAATGGGGGAGAAGGGATTGCGGCGTGACCATCCCCCCTGGGGGGTGATTTCTCACTTTCTGTCTTTATGTCTCCCTCTGTCTGTCTGGCGAGCGCACGTGCCCTATAGCGAAAACCTCTCAAAAAAAAAAAAAAAAAAGAAGTGTAATATATCCTGTGACATGTTGTTTCCCACTATATATTGACCAGGCTATACTAATATCCAGTTTAATGACAGCCACTCTAAAATCCACTAGTACTGGATTAAAATTATCTCAGTAAATGTAATTCATATGAAAATCCCTGTGAATTTAAGTGTTGTAATTCCCACTTTATAAATAAGAAAAAATATAAGGCAGATTTTTAAGGGGACTGCATAGAAGTAACAGATTTTAATGAACTGAATTGACTCAAGCAATGCTCAAACCTAGCTAAAATTAATTTTCCATGAAAATTGACAAAAGCAGCAACAGAACAATATAAGATAGCAGATAAATCCAAAGTGAATGATAATCCAGTATAAAACATCATATTTTGTCATGCTAACCTAAAAAGTCAGGTATGCCTGACAAGCTACTATCTAATAATGAAACAAAGAAAGAGCTCTTTTCAAAAATGTCTTCTGCATACTGAGATCAGGAAATGTAATTTCCACTGTGAGCAATGACATGAGGTTGGAGGGAGAGGACTGGGATGCAAGGATAAGAGCTCTTAAAATCTGAGCCCTAATCGTGTTGGGTAAAATCTCTTTACAAACTAAATGATGTACAATGACTGAATGTATAAAAATAATAAATAATACTAATTTTAAAAGACTAAAAGTGGGTTGTAGTGCAAAAAAAAAAAGATGAAAGAATGTTAAATGCATCATGTTCATTCTTCTTGCATTATGTATTTTCTGAAGATCTTTCCATGGACTCAGTCATAGCAAAGATGTGCTTCCCCTTCCTGAATTTGCTAGCTGGTTTGCTCAGGTTGCCACTTACTGTCACAAACTCCCTCACCTTGGCACCTGAAATTCTTACAGTTACTTTATCCTATCACTTATACTACTATAATAATAAACACAGGTGGGTTTTTTTTTCACCATATTGATTATATTCTTAAATATACACAGTGCAGAGCAGAAAAATTATTATTGGAATGATATTAATAAAAAGCCCTACTCTAAAAATTGTGATAAAAATAAAAAAAAAAATCTGAGCACTAAGACTCCTTTTAGTATATAAAGATTTGATACCATTGTAAAACAGCATATCTAATTCTTACCATTAATAACTGGTGTGTAAACAACAATCCCAACCAAGTTTGGATCAGATACAGTTGTGTCCAGAATAAGGCCCCCAATGCTGAAAGACAGAAAATGATATACTTGAGGGAAGATGAAAGGGAATATACTTGAAGTCATTCTGTACAGATATGCCTTTTGTTTGAAATGTTTAAAAATATTTACACATTTAAAAAATAGAATGAGAAGAAAAATGTTCAAAGTAATAATCAATGTTAACAGTACATTGTTGAAAATAAAACACTGCTATGCAAGAGCTCCTAATGTCAGGACTGATCTCCAAGATATGCTACTTATATAAAGCAAAAGCATATGCTTTAAATGCATTAAGATGTCTGGAAGGATATGTAAGAAATTATTACCCACGTTTATTTCTAGGAGGTGACACGGACAGTCATTTTATATTGTGTGTTTATTAATTTTTAAACCGTGTCATCTATTACTCTTATAATTTAATAACCAATTTGAAACAGCCCATCTCCCTGGACATGCAGTTAAGGAAGCTAGATCCCACGTGGCCAAACACGCAGTTTAGGTCCCAGAGCCAGAGTCTTGAGCAACATGCTGGGCCTGCGTTCATGCATGTCAAATTCTCAAAAGGAGGGGGAGACAGAAGAGCAAGAGACCACAATGTGACCAGTCTCCCTTGGAAATTCCCCTTTGGTCCTCTCCCTCTCTCTGGCTAGGGCATCCACTCTCTGGCATTGAAAAAAAAAAAAAAAAAGTATCTTTTCATTTTTCGTTTTCAAGTAAAAGGCTTTAAAGGGATGATTTTTTTTTTTTGATAAGTTTTTGCTATAGGGCGCATGCGCCCACCAGAAAGATAGAGACGGAGAGACAGAAAGTGAGAAATCACCCCCTCAGGGGGGATGGCCACGCCGCAATCCCTTCTCCTCCATTCTCCTCTCGGGATCTTGGGCACGCACGCACACGCGCCCGGCATTGAGTTTTAAGCCACCGGGTCCAAGACTTGAACCGTGGTCAACTACATGGGAGTTCAGCGACATAGCCATTACACAAACTGCTGGTCCCAAAGGGATGATTTTTATTATATTAAACTTGATATAGTGAGGATGTATCTTGTCACTGATAAATTAAAATAATGTGTTGCAGCCACAGAAAGGTTGATCGTGACAAGTAACAGACATACAGTGACGAACCACACTCTCAAGGTCTTGGCGGAACTTGGGAGATTTTTTTTTCAGTTTCTGAGATCAAAATCAGTCTATTAAAAAGGTATACTATGAAGTCTAAACATAGTCCTCCTTAGATTATTTTAATCTGTTAAGCCCTAGTTATAAAAATAAATACATGTTTCAAGAACAACTAGTTATGAGTCAAAAAATAAATCTCCTTGCCAAAACATGTAGATCATATTGAAGATGCAACATGAACACTTGCTAAAAATATTTTGAATATTTTTGTTACTCAAGTAATAAATCTTATTATGGAAAAAATTAGAAAATACAAACAAAAAGAAGAAAATAAAAATCAACACTAGTTTTATTATTCAGTTATACTGTTAGTATATTGGTACATTGTCTTCTAGACAATCTTCTACTTCTATATTTTATTATTTATTTTAATTAATAAATGAAAATTGCATATATTTTTCTTTTATGACATGTTTTAAAATATGTACACAATGTGAATGACTTAAGCTAATTAATATAGACATTATTCATTTTCTGCTGTGAGAACAGTTAAAAATCTGTCTTAGCAATTTTCAAGGACATAATACATTGTTATTAATTATAGTCACCATGTTGTAAAATAGAGTTCTTGAAGGTATTCTTCCCCTCAAACTAAAATTTTGTATCCTTTGTCCAACATCTCCCAACCGTACTTTAGATATTTTTTAACATGTGTATTTTTAAATTAAAATTGGATCAAATTATAAAAGTTTTCTTCATTTTTATTAAAGTTTACTTTTATCAAATGCATGTGCATTATTTAAAAAATGAAAATACTAGGAAGTTTATAATGAAACAGTTCCTAGCTCCACCCATAGATCCTTTTCTCTAGTAGAAATATTTTGGGGACCAGCAGTTAGTGTAATGGCTATGTCGCTGGACTCCCATGTAGTCGACCGTGGTTCGAGTCCTGGAAATCATCCCCCAGGGGGGATGGTCACGCCGCAATCCCTTCTCCTCCATTCTCCTCTCGGGATCTTGGGCACGCACGCACACGCGCCCGGCATTGAGTTTTAAGCCACCGGGTCCAAGACTTGAACCGTGGTCAACTACATGGGAGTTCAGCGACATAGCCATTACACAAACTGCTGGTCCCAAAGGGATGATTTTTATTATATTAAACTTGATATAGTGAGGATGTATCTTGTCACTGATAAATTAAAATAATGTGTTGCAGCCACAGAAAGGTTGATCGTGACAAGTAACAGACATACAGTGACGAACCACACTCTCAAGGTCTTGGCGGAACTTGGGAGATTTTTTTTTCAGTTTCTGAGATCAAAATCAGTCTATTAAAAAGGTATACTATGAAGTCTAAACATAGTCCTCCTTAGATTATTTTAATCTGTTAAGCCCTAGTTATAAAAATAAATACATGTTTCAAGAACAACTAGTTATGAGTCAAAAAATAAATCTCCTTGCCAAAACATGTAGATCATATTGAAGATGCAACATGAACACTTGCTAAAAATATTTTGAATATTTTTGTTACTCAAGTAATAAATCTTATTATGGAAAAAATTAGAAAATACAAACAAAAAGAAGAAAATAAAAATCAACACTAGTTTTATTATTCAGTTATACTGTTAGTATATTGGTACATTGTCTTCTAGACAATCTTCTACTTCTATATTTTATTATTTATTTTAATTAATAAATGAAAATTGCATATATTTTTCTTTTATGACATGTTTTAAAATATGTACACAATGTGAATGACTTAAGCTAATTAATATAGACATTATTCATTTTCTGCTGTGAGAACAGTTAAAAATCTGTCTTAGCAATTTTCAAGGACATAATACATTGTTATTAATTATAGTCACCATGTTGTAAAATAGAGTTCTTGAAGGTATTCTTCCCCTCAAACTAAAATTTTGTATCCTTTGTCCAACATCTCCCAACCGTACTTTAGATATTTTTTAACATGTGTATTTTTAAATTAAAATTGGATCAAATTATAAAAGTTTTCTTCATTTTTATTAAAGTTTACTTTTATCAAATGCATGTGCATTATTTAAAAAATGAAAATACTAGGAAGTTTATAATGAAACAGTTCCTAGCTCCACCCATAGATCCTTTTCTCTAGTAGAAATATTTTGGGGACCAGCAGTTAGTGTAATGGCTATGTCGCTGGACTCCCATGTAGTCGACCGTGGTTCGAGTCCTGGACCCAGTGGCTTAAACTCGCGCCAGGCGTGCATGCGTGCGTGTCCAAGATCCTGAGGAGAATGGAAGAGAAGGGATAGCGGCGTGGCCATTTCCCCGGGGGGTGATTTCTCGCTCTGTCTTTCTGGCGAGCGCACATGCCCTGTAGCAAGAATATACATATACATATATCTCAACTTCTATAGCTGTTATTTTTGGCATTTAATTCTATACTTCTAAATAACCTGCTTCTACTGGTTTAGTATTCTTTATTTAAACTTTAGATATTTATCTAATGACTTGCTATCGTGGCAGACGAGAATTTAGTCTTTCTCACTCCACTTTCATCCCATCACAAATCTTTCTTCCCCACATCCTGCCAATCTGGTCATAACTTGTGGGAAATTATTTAGGGTTGACTCTATTATAACAATAGAATCATTCACATCTGAGTCACAAAATGTATTATTAGCTATCCCTTCTTGTGCTTTTTGGCTTTGCCCCTTATTTTCTTCACTTTTTAGATACCTATTACTCATTCAGCCTCAAATGTATAATGAAGGTAATAAAATACCCCTCAATACAGCCAAACTCATAGGTGGCCAATTGATGCCACTTCTGTTTGGTCCAGACACCTCTCTGTAACCCCGCTGTCCAGCCAGTGGAGGGCTGCTCTCCAGGCCTAGTGTACGACTATCACTGCACCGCCCTTCAATCTCCTCCACGCTGGATCTTGGTCTTCATGGCTTGGTTACGTGGCTAAGCCCCAATATTTCACAGGATCCCCTTGCCTGGATTTTCCAGGAAAAAGCAATCTACTTTACAGAAAAATGAACCACGTACTATCACAGAATGGGTTTCTCTAGTCCTGTGTCATCTTCTTTCTTATTTCTTCATTTTGAACAGACTTCACTTTCTATCAGCTTCACATGAAAGGGCATATAGGAAGTAAATTCTTTGAGATCTGCAAGTCTGAATATTTCTTTCTTCTCTTTTCTTTTTTTTTTTCTTTTTTTTTTTTTTTGAGAGGTTTTTGCTATAGGGCGTGCACACTCGCCAGACAGACAGAGAGAGACAGAGAGACGAAAGCGAGAAATCACCCTCAGGGGAGATGACCACGCCGCGATCCCTTCTCCTCCATTCTCCTCTCGGGATCTTGGGCACGCATGCACACATGCCCAGCGTGAGTTTAAGCCACCAGGTCCAGGACTAGAACAGCCGTCTACTACATGGGAGTCCAGCGACATCGCCGTTACACCAACTACTGGTCCCAGTCTGAACATTTCTTTAGTTTTCCTTTATATGTGTTTGATGCTGTGAATATGTTTCATGTTCAAAATAATTTTCCCTCTGAATGCTGAAGTTACCATCTTGGTGTTGCTAGTGGGTATCATTTGCATTCCCAGTCCTTTCTATGTAGCTTTTTTCTTTGGGAGCTTTTGGGCTTTCATGATAACATGCTTTGATTTGGGTCCCTCTTACTCTAATTCATTGTGCTGGGTACTCAGTGGGCTCTTTCAATCCAGAAACACTTGCTTCCTTATATTATTCCTTTTATTATTTATTTGATAATGCTCTAATTATTGGTAGCTTCCTGTTATTCTGATCTACTTTCTGGGGAAGTTCCTCAACTTTATCTTCTAGCTTTTCTATTTAGTTTTTTGTTTCTGCTATTTATGTCTATAAATTCCCAAGAGCTCCCCTTGTTTTCCAAACCCTCCTACTGCAGCATTCTGTTCCTACATCACGGATGTCATAGCTTCTCTTATTTCCCTGAGGATACTGACAGTTTTCTGAGGCTCACCAACTAACCTTGCACTTTCAGTGAGTACTGTTTTTGGTACATCAAATGTCTGGAGAACTTTCCTTGCCTACCCCTCTCTAAGGGGCACTGTAAGGCAAACTCGAGCTCTCGTGTACAGGGCAGAGTTCATCAGCTGGTAAGCCTGCAGTACTTTTCTTAGAGGACCCACAGTGGTCACTATCTACAAGTCTTTTCTTTTGCACAGATGAATTACCCCAGAAAGAAATTTCCTCTGTGTGTGTGTGTGTGTGTGTGTGTGTGTGTGTAGTATAAGCCAAATAGTATACATCTCTCAGGCTTACTATTCAAAATAAGTAATGTCCTTGTCAGGCTAACACACATACACACAATGAAATTTTACTCAACAATCTGGCTTTGGTTGGAGAGAAGTCTGAAACTGTAGCCAAATGAGGCTCTGTAAGTCTACTGGTTTCAATAACTCCCACCACTTAGATTCCTTATTACCTGAGAGAGTAATAAGTTCACCAAATAAAATGATTAATCCAAGAAATAAAAGCGAGCAATTGATTTAATATGCACACAGATCTATGCAAACAGGACACACAGACACACTGTAATACTAACCTACTTATGATCATAGCGGTTATGACTGGCTCCCATCCTGAGTGGAGAACTGTCCTTGTGGCTGGATGTTTGGCAGCTACTATAATCCAAATAGGGGTGAGAGCCAAGAAAAAGACACCAACTAATGGAGAAATGTAGTAATAGGACTCTAAAAAAGAGAGAGACAGTATTTCCATGTAGCAAATCTAAATTATCAAGAGGAAAATTTAATCAGAAGACAGGACGCTATCAAACAACATGCTGCACATCTCTATAAAGTTAACACAAATTGAGAACTATAGATAAAGTAAAAATATGATTAATATATAAGGCCTGATGGGTTAATTCAACTAACATTTGTTGAAATAATTATGTGATCTACATGGGAATAACAATAATAATGACAAGAAAAATAGTAAAAAAAAAAAATAAAAACTGGGGCTAGCAGTGGCATGGTGGTTAAGATGCTGGACACTCCCACATGGCTGACCACGGTTCAAGTCCTGGGCCTAGCGGTTTGCTTT
>NW_006159512.1:8037750-8073794 GCF_000334495.1 Tupaia belangeri chinensis
CCCCCCCCCCCCCCCCCCCCCGTCTCTCTCTGATCAAATTAAAATAAAATGAATAAATAAATTTAAAAAAATAAATAAATAAAAATAAAAACTAACATTTATTTAGCTCTTACAGTTTACCAAATGCTATGCTAAATGCTTTATATTCATCTTCTCATTTAATTCTCCTCACTGGTAAAAGGTGGACACTGTCATTTCTATTTTTTTTGTCTGTTTGTTCTTTTTAGATTTTTTTTGGGGGGTCATAGATGTGTGCACTTGCCGGAGAC
Organism: Tupaia belangeri chinensis; assembly: GCF_000334495.1. Classification (NCBI taxonomy): domain Eukaryota; kingdom Metazoa; phylum Chordata; class Mammalia; order Scandentia; family Tupaiidae; genus Tupaia; species Tupaia belangeri. The sequence goes on from NW_006159512.1 coordinate 8,038,020, forward strand.
AGAGAAAGAGAAAATAAAAAATCATTCCCCTAGGGGAATGGCCATTTAATGCAATCTCTTCTCCATTCTCCTCTCAGGATTTTGGGCATGCAATGCACATGTGCCTGGCATGAGTTTCAAGCCACCAGATCCTGGACTCGAACCATGGTTGGAAATGTGGGAGTCCAGTGCCTTAACTACCATGCCACCTGCTGGTCCCCTGTCATTACTATTTTATGTAGAAATTGAGGCTTAAAAGCAAAGGCATACAGTGAAGAAATGGGGAAAACTGGGAGACAGAAATGTATCTGACACCAAAGTTAGGGCTTTTGACTCTTAAGTTAAAGAAAATACTGTTTTTGTTCACAAGGATCTTATAATATGGGCAACCCATCAATTACTGGCCCATCAATTGATAATGGGTATTTAAGCTCTAAAACAAAATTGAAAAACTGGTTTAATAAAGTTAAACTTTCTCACTGTAGAAAAATTCAGAATCTTAATGTGCTAAGATGGAATATAGTATTCTATACTAACCATAATCTGGCCAGACTACCTACTTCCACATCTGGGTATTATAACTTGCCTTGGAAAAGAAATTTAACTTCATTAAGCTTTAATTTCCTTATCTATAAATGGTAACAATAATAGAACCTATCTCACGGGGTTACTGTGAGTCCTAAGGGAAAAATGTAAGTTAATTAAGACAGAGCCCTAGCACATCACTAACATTCATTGAACATTTATCATCATCATCACCATTATTATTCACATCTTGTAATTTGGAAAACACTGGGGTAGCAGATTTCCAGGTCTTTGCCATACCTCTCTGTGGTAAACTTTTCTTACTTGACCACAATTACTCACTTCCTCCTCATTCCGCTTATGTTTTCCTTCAGACAGAGTAAACTCCTCTGCCTCATTGACTTTGGGCTTGGGCACTTGACTTGCTTTGTAGACATGATGTATGCCATCTCTAAACAAAATTTTAAATGTGCTTTCAGAAATGACTAGAAGTGAGTGTGTGTATCTCAAGTGTTTTCAGATACTAGATAATAAGCATTGCAAAACTGATTTCTGAGAAAAGGGAAAGAAATGAGATAAGTCCTACAATAGCTCCAGCTTTCTGACTACAGGCAGATGGAAACCACAGCTCAGGAGGGGAGCACGCCATTGGAATGAGACGGAGGCTCCAGCAGAGTGAGACTAAGGCAGTAAGAATTCCTCGGGTAGAATACTGGAGAAGAGGAAGCTGTCAGAGAGAGATTGAAAACTGAATGCTAAGCCATGTGTAGGGTGAACTCCACAAGGCTGGGCCAAAAATAATGGGGGAGCTGTAAGCTGAAAAGTTCTCAGAATTAACAAATGCTGGACGTCATTCAAAATCTAATTCCTTAGTGAGGAGAAGCCTCTCTGAACAGTGACAGCATTCAGTAGAAGCCCAACAAGGGTTACATCTTAGCTGTAGGGCTAGCCCTAGGGTAATGTCTGTTCTATATCTACCCTAATAAACCTTAAAAGCGAGCCATATAATGCTCAAGCTAATCTATAAACATCTACAAGAACAAAATGCAATACACTGTAAAGAAAAACAAAGCAATCAAGCTCTTAACGACATTACATGCACAATGTCTAGCATCCAACCTAAATTATTTTAGTAGAATAACATTTGGTCTCATTTATAAAGTTAGTTAAGTATTTTGAGATTTTTTATTTACTTTAGAGATTTCACTTATCTCACAGAAGTTTCCAAGTGCTTAAAGAAATCTTTATAAATCTAATAAATTAAGTGTATAAATAGGGTGAGTCAAGTTTTTATAAATATTCATACACAAATCTGGTAAGATTCATATTTAACAATCACAATAATAAATCAATTACTTAATTATAGAATTTGAAATGGAATTAGAAGACTGGCATGTTACTCTAATGGACCAAGCTACAAGTATATAAAATAAATATGTATTGCCTCTTTAACATGAAACTACTAATTCCATGAGTTTGATTCTCAAATATTTTTATACTCACATATAAATCCTCCTAGTGCTAAAAGCTGCATACCCCTTGTTGAAAGTTATATCACCCCAAGGTATTTTTGGTGACATTTTAGCTGATGAAAGTTTTATTATTCAAAGATTTCAGCCAGGATATTCTTGGACTCTTCTCAATGAGTCTAATATTTCATTTGTATTGTTAGGTCTTCATAACTTAAGACAGAGTTGATTCCACAGTTCTTGTTGCCTACAGTCTTAGACTTACATTAAATGTTACTTAATTTTTCCACAATTTCACAGAATTCTGCACTGCTTATCCCAACTGTTAACTTTGTCTGAATTTTGTATTTCCTTGGCTTCTGAAGATATTTAAAGATCTTCTCACCTATGACTAAAGATGTTTGAGCTAGATAAAAACCCAAATAGTGACAGCAATTAATGTATCTAAACAAGGGACTGGCAGGTGGTGTGGTAGTTAACAGCGCTGGACTCCAACAGGCTGACTGTGGTTAGAGTCCTGGACCAGGAGGCTTGCTTTCTCACTTTCCCTCTCACTCTTGCTCTTGCTCTGTCCCTCTCTGGTCAAATTAAAAATAAATAAAAAACTAAATTATTCTTTTTTAAAAATCTAAACAAATTTTATTCCTATAGCTTTGTCTAGATTGGCCATCACATTTTCATAATAATTATACTAATAAAATTCATTTTGTATTTTCTTCCATTTAAAGGAATACGACTAATGGCTACATTTATTGTCATTTTCTCCATAATATTTTAAAAGACTTTTTAAAAAGAATTTTTTTAGAGGTTTTTGCTATAGGGCACGTGCACTCACCAGAAAGACAGAGAGAGACAGAGACAGAAAGCGAGAAATCACCCCCTAGGGGGGATGGCCATGCTGCAATCCCTTCTCCTTCGTTCTTCTCTCGGGATCTTAGACATGCACACACATGCACCTGGTGTGAGTTTAAGCAACTGGGTCTGGGACTCGAACCGCAGTCGACTACATGGAAGTCCAGCGACATAGCCATTATGCCAAATGCTGGTCCCAATTTTTTTTAAAAAAATGTATTTACTGAATAGTCCTAGTACTCCTTGTAAACCATTAGATAAGGATAAATAACATCCTAAGTAGGAAACATTCTTGTCTTCTAAAACAACAAAGGCTGCCAACAATCTCTTCATAGGACCAAATAGAAAACTAAAAGCGCTGAAATCCCCTAACCACAAGTGAAAAGACAGATTCTGCTAGATCAGATCATGGCAGTAGTTCATTTTCAGATCAAGAAAGGAGTCTCGTGGCGGCTTTTAAAAAGTTATCTTCAACGTTATATCTCTGGAAGGACATCTGAAGTTGAAAAAAACCACCACCCCAACCCCAGAATCATTGCCTTGAATTTTCCAAGAGGAAGAACAATTTCTCAGGAAAGAAACTAGAAATGAGTGGGCAGTTCCGCAAAAAGTTAGGCAGAGTTTACCCTGACCCAATGTCCTACTTCTAGTTGTAATCCCAGAGAAATGAAAGCATACTTTCACATAAAACCTTGTCTGTGACTGTTCACAGCAGTGTTATTCATAAAAGCCAAAATATGGAAGCAATCTAAATGTCCTTATAACAGTGAATGGATAAACAAATGTCCATACAATGGAACTTTATTCAGCCACATTATTAACTATACAGATACTTTCAGTACTTAATATGATTCAGTACTCATCCATGCTAACACAGAAGAGCCTTGAAAACATTATGCTAAGTGAAAAAAAATCCAGACACAAAAGGTCACATATTATATGATTTTGTTTAAGTGAAATGTCCAGAACAGGTAAAACCAAAGAGATACAAAGTAGGTTACTGGTTGTCAGGGGCTGGGGAAGGGACAGAATGAGGAGTGACTGGAATTGGATCGTGGTGATGGTTGTACATCTGACAGACTGAAAATTTCCAAATTGTATACTTTACAGGTACACTTTTTAAAGGTGAATTGCATAGCCTGTGAACCATATAAAAATTTTAAACATTCTACCAATAGGGGAAAAAAATGTCAAACTCAAAAATGTCACTGTTATTAAAGACAGAGAACATACATATGTATACAGAGAAAAAGAGAGGACAAAAAATAAACCAAATGGGGTAAAATGTTAATGTTAGGTGATTCTACATAAAGGGTGTGAATAAATCTTAATCCCCAGAACCTATGAATGTTATGTTATATGACCAAAAGGTCTTTGCAGATGTGATTAAGTCAAAGGTTCTGAGATGGGAATATTGTCTTGGATTATTTAGGTAAGCCCTGAAGGTAATCGTAGGTAACAGTCTTTATAAGGGGAAAGCGGGAGGAGATCTGGCTACAGAAGAGGAGAGAGAGGGCAATAAGCACAGAAGCAGAGAGGGGCATACTGTGGCTGTGAGCCAAGGAGCACCAGCAGCCAGCAAATGGGAGAAGTAAGGAGCAGATTCTCCCCTGAAACCTCTAGAAGGAACCAGCCCGATCACTGTTATGACCATATAACTTGTTTTGGATTTCTGGCCTCCCAAACTGTATACAAATTTTTTCTATTGTTTTGGGACCAGCAGTTAGCATAATGACTATGTCACTGGACTCCCATGTAGCTGACAGCGCTTCGAGTCCCGGACCTGGTGGCTTAAACTCACCCCAGGCATGTGCGCATGCATGCCCAAGGTCCGAGAAGAGAATGGAGGAGAAGGGATTGTGGTGTGACTATCGCTCCTGGGGGGTGGGGGGGTGTGTTTTCTTACTTTCTGTTACTTTATCTCTCTCTGTCTTTCTGGTGAGTGCACGTGCCCTATAGCAAAAACTCTCCCTCCCCCCCAATTTTTTTTCTATTGTTTTAAGTCACAAGGTTTGTAGTAATTTGTTTCTGTTGCAATAAAAAACTAACATAGGTATATATCAAACTTTTTGGAGTTTTAATCCTAGCAAGTGTCCTTATATGGTACATTAGTACTTATTCTGTGATATAGACAAACTACAGAAAAGTAAAGATTAACACAGCCAAAGTGATTTAAATTGCTCTAATTCCACTTCACTGTCAAATATAACTACCACCTTCTGTGATTCACAGCTTTCACCTTTTATTATATTGTTCGTGGCATTTTCCAACAATTATTATATCATTTCATTAAAAGCATTTGTCATTCTCATCACAGATTTTTCTGAAATATGTAGCTGTTATTAGTGACAGTTTTTATATACTAGCTGTTTCTCTGTGAATAACAAAACAATAGGCATTTCAAGTTGTAAACAATTTTTTTCTAAAGGCTCTTTCATAACCATCAGAATTTTCTCAGGAAACCAACATCCCTAGAAATCACTCTAAACTAAGATGGTACAGTGCCAAAGAACCTCTTGAGTGTCATGACATTCAAGACATATTAATTCTGCATAATTCACCATATCAAGGTAGTGACAGTCTAGAATGCCCTTCAATAACCAGGTGGCATCCCTGTTATGTGGAGCTGATTGCTTTTGCTCCTCTAGCTTCAACTAAGCCATCTTTTTTTTTTTAAGGTTTTCGCCATAGGGTGTGTGTGCTTGCTAGAGAGACACAGAGAGAGTGAGACAGAAAGTGAGAAATCACTCCCCCGGGGTGTAGCTAAGCCACAATCACTTCTCCTCCATTTTCCTCTCAGAATTTGAGAATGCACACACACTCGCCTGTCACAATTTTTAGCCGTCAGTCTGGGACTCGAACTGTGGTCGACCATGTTGAAGTCCAGTGGCTTAACCATTGTGCCACCTGCTGGCCTCATATTAAGCAGTCTTTTAAAAGTTAACCTTGAAGAATGAGAAGTCAATACAAATTACACTTCTCAAGCCTTGCTTAAAAAGAAAAGCTTTTTAATTTTCAAATCAATAAATGTCATATACTTATAAAACTTACATAGCCATGTAGTTGTAACAGTTGAAAAGGCATTTAAAAATATATATATTTATTGGGACCAGCAGTTGGCATAATGGCTATGTCACTGGTTTGAGTCCTGGACCTGCTGGCTTAAACTCAACTCATGCTGGGTCTGTGTGCGTGCGTGCCCAAGATCCTGAGAGGAGAATGGAGGAGAAGGGATTGCGGCATTGCCAGCCCCCCTGGGGGGGTGATTTCTGTCTTTCTGTCTCTCTGTCTCTCTGTCTCTCTGGCGAGCGCACGCACCCTATAGCAAAAACCTCTCCAAAACAAACAAGCAAACAAACATTTATTTATCTATTTATTTGTTGTGACTTTCAAGCTACTGGATTTATTTATGACAGAGAGCATGTAGTCTGGTCAAGTTGCAATCCCTTTTCTCCAGCCCTCCAGGATTTTGTCAGGATCTTGGGCACATGCATGTCCAGAGTGTTTTGGGTCAACGAGGCCAGGAATCTGAACCTGCAGTCAAGCATGTGGCATCCTGCACTGCAGTTGATCACACTACTGACTGTGCCACACAGTTTGGGCCCCATATGAATTTTGGTAGAGACTGTATTGAACCTGCATATTGCTTTGGGTAGTATGCACATTTTAGTAACACTATTTCTCCCAACCCATGAACATGAGGCATTTTCAATTTATTTATGTCTTCAATTTTTTTCATTAATGTTTTATAGTTTTCACTGTACAGTTTTTTTTTTTTTTTTTTTTTTTTTACCTTTGTGGTTAAATTTATTCCTAACTATTGGGGTCATCAGGAAAGTCATGATGCACTTTTACATACAAAATTAGAACAATACGTTATGACTTTACCGACAACCTAGTATTTTTATTTTTGTATGCTATTTGAAGCTAAATGGGTTTTCTTTTCTTTCTTTCTTTCTTTCTTTCTTTCTTTTTATTTTTTTTTTTTTTTTAGAGGGTTTTGTTTTTTTTTTTTTTGAGAGGTTTTTGCTATAGGGCGCATGCGCTCACCAGAAACACACAGAGAGACAGACAGAAAGCAAGAAATCACCCCCCAGGGGGGATGGCCATGCCGTAATCCCTTCTCCTCCATTCTCCTCTCAGGATCTTGGGCACGCATGCACACACGCCCGGCATGAGTTTAAGCCACCAGGTCCAGGACTCAAACTGCGGTCAGCTATGTGGGAGTTCAGTGACATAGCCATTACACTAACTGCTGGTCCCAATGGGATTGTTTTCTTAATTTCTTTTTCTGATATTGATGTGAAAGAATACAGTTGATTTTTGTACGTTGATTTTATTCTGCAGCTTTACTGAGTTTACTAGTCTTAACATTTTGAGAGTGTGTGTGTGTGTTTGTGTGTGTATGTAGTCTTCAGAGTTTTCAACACATTAGAACCATGTCATCAGCAAATAGGGATGATTTTACTCTTCTTCCAATTTTAATGTCTTTCATTTCTTTTTCTTGCCTGATTGGTCTTGCTAGTACTTCTAATAATATGTTGAACAGAAATGGTGAGAATGAGCATTCTTGGCTGTGTCAGATCTTAGAGGAAAAGTTTTTCATCCCTTACCCTAGATGTCGATAATACCTGTGGACTTTTCATAAACCATCTTTACTATTTTGAGGAAATTTCCTTCTAAAGTTGAATTGCTGAGAGTTTTTAATCAAGAAAGAATGTTAAACTTTGTCAAAATTCTCTACATCTATTGAGATGATCATGTGGTTTTTGTTTTGTTTTGTTTTGTTTTTATCTTGCATTCTGGTAAGTAGTATATTACACCGATTTTCATATGCTGAACAAACCATGTATCATAGGGATAAATTCCATTTGGTCATGATGGACAATACTTTTGATGCATTATCAGTTTTTTAGTATTTTATTCAGGACTTTTGCAGCTGTGTTCATTATAGATATTGACCTATAGTTTTGTTTGTTTGTTTGTTTGTTTGTTTTTTTCTTGTGGTGTTTTTGTCTGGCTTTGGTATCAGGGAGATACTGATCTCATAAGTTTGGAAGTAGCTATTCTAAATCTACTATTTTGGAAGAGTTTAAGAAGCATTAGCATTAATTTTGAGTGTTTGGTAGAATTCAGCAATGAAGCCAACTGGTCCTGGGCTCTTCATTGGGAGTTTTTAATTACTACTTCAATCTCTGCTTGTGATTGTTCTGTCTAGGCTTTCTAATTTTTTTTCTGATTCAGTCTTAGTAAGTCTATGTTTTTAGGAATTTATCAATTTCCTTTAGGCTATCTAATTTTTTGGCATAAAATTGTTCATAATTGTTCCTCATGATCTTTTTATTTCTGAGGCATCAGTCGTATCTACTTGCATTTCTGATTTATTGATTTGACTCTTATTTCATTTTCTCTTTTTTTTCTTTTTCTTTCCTTTGTTAAATTTGAGTCTTGCCTCATTTTCTTAATAATCTAGTTAAGGCTTTGCCAATTTCATTTTTTCAAAAAACCAACTGCTAGTTTTGTTGATTTATTCTATAGTTTTCTTGTTCTCTATTTGATATTTCTGCTTTGATATTTATAATTGTGTTCCTTCTGCTGATTTTGGATTCAGTTTATTGTTTTTCTACTTCCTTATGGTATGACATTAGGTTGTTTACTTGAGATCCTTCTTCTTCTAAGGTGTAGATATTTATCTATAACTTATGCTTTATAACTGCTTTTGGGGCTGGCTGGTGGCGTTGTGGTTAAGGCACTGGATTCCTACATGGCCAATCACAGTTTGTATTGTGGACCTGGAGGCTTGCTTTCTCACTTTCCCTTTCTCTCTCTCTCTCTAGTCAAATTGAAAATCATAATAATAACAAAGTTAAATAAATAAATCATTATTTTTATTTTAAAAATTGCTTTTGCTGTATCCTAGAGGTTTTGGTATGTTGTGTCTCCATTTTCATTCTCTCAAAGCTTTTTTTTTTTTTTTTCTGGGAGAGGTTTTTGCTATAGGGTACATGCGCTCACTAGAAAGACAGAGAGAGACAGAGAAACAGAAAGTGAGAAATCACCCCCAGGGGGGATGGCCACACCTCAATCCCTTCTCCATTCTCCTCTCGGGATCTTGGGCACAGAAGCATACATGCCTGGCATGTGTTTAAGCCACTGGGTCCAGGACTCAAACCACAATCGACTACATGCGAGTCCAGTGACATAGCCATTAAGTCAACTGCAGGTCCTTCAAGGCATTTTTTAGTTTTCCTTTTGATTTCTTCTTTGACCCACTAGTTGTTCAGAAGTGTGTTGCTTAATTTCTACATATTGTGAATTTTCCATTTTTCATCCTGTTTTTGATTTCTAGCTTCACACCATTGCAGTCAAGATACTTGATATGATTTGTATATTTGTCACCAGCACTTGGATTTTGTTTGTTTTTCTGCTTACTTTCAAAGAAAAAAATGCAACTATTTTTGGGGGGAGGAAGTCTCATCTTAAAATATGAGCATTAAATATTTGGAATAGCAGAAGGTTAAATAATTTCTTTTGTATAGTTAAACTAAAGCAGTACTTCAGTGGACTTACAAGTATTTTTTCATCACTGAAAGAATTTTTCTTATCACTAAATTGTATTTGGCAACTATTGCAAGTTGCCTGCAGATAGGGCCGTGATACTGTGTTTTGAGCCACAGAAGGTGGTGTGTGTGTGTGTGTGTGTGTGTGTGTGTGTGTGGGTATGTGTGTGTGTGTGTGTGTGTGTGTATCTTTCTCTCCTTTTTTTCTTTTTTCTTTTCGTTTCGGAAATCCTGTAATACGAAGTAGCTTATTTCGCCAACTAATTAGGGTGCTGGATGGTAGAGAATTTTGTCAGTCAACTATGTATACAGAGTAAATACTGCTTCTTAGGCAAAGGTAACTTTTTTATATAGTTGTAAAATTCCATTATATTCCATTGCCAAAGAAACATTAAAAACTTTGTATAGCTGTATAAAAAGCAACTAATTTTTTAAAGAATAAACATTTTAAAGTCAGTTAAAAAAAAAAAAGATACTTGATATGATTTTGATGTTTTTAAATTTGTCAGAAGTTGTGTTGTGGCCTAACATATTCATATGATCTATACTGGAGAATGTTTCATGTGCACTGGAGAAGAATGTGTGTTCTTTTGCTGTTAGATGAAATGTGGTATACACGTCTGTGAGGCCCATTTGTCATTGAAGTCTAATGTTTCCTTTTTGCTCTTCCATCTGGATGAATCTATTTATTGTTGAAAGTGGGGTGCTGTAGTCCCCTACTATTATTATACTGTCATTTCTCCCTTTAGATCTGTTAATAATTGCTTTTTATATGTAGGTGCTATCATGGTGGGTGCACATATACTAGCAATTGTTAAATTCTCTTGCTGAGAGTGGTGTGGTGGTTGTGGTGCTGGACACTCCCACATGGCCGATCACAGTTCGAGTCCCAGACCTGGTGGCTTGCTTTCTCACTTTCTCTCTCTCTCTCTGTCTCTCTCTGGTCAAATTTAAAAAATAATAATAAGTGAATGAATAAATAAAATTAAATAAATAATTCTTTAAAAAAATTCTCTTGATGAATTGATCCCACGAGGACATTTGTTAATGTCCAGTTCTTTGAAAGCCTAGGGATACATGGCTTCTATATACAAAGCCTATGGCTACCATGGAATCTTTTTATCTGTAAAGACTAGGAGTTTCCAGTACAGCTCAGTTAAACTTTGTTTCCAAGAGCGAGACTTCTTAGAAGGATAAATGGGGTCTTGAAAATCAATTGTGCCTGTTCCTAATCTTTGTATTCAGAATAAAAATATGAGGAATCCAATTGCTGGTCTTATGAGGCCCCCTAGTGTTCATAATGCACACTTCCGCAATCCAAACACAATGACACTTCAGAAACACTTCAGCCGTCAGCTAGCTTTGGAATCAATCTGTCTCCCATTAAAAATATCCCTTTGAGAGAATCAATGATATGGGAGATGAAATGTGAAAGATCTAATTTTAATTCATTTGACTTGAATTATTTTGAGCCAATTTTCATAAGACAACTAAAGGCCCAGAAAAATCCTAAGCAATATTTAATATTTTTCAAAATTATAGTCTTTGATAGCAACATTCCATTTTACTTTTATATTTCTCAATTCAGTTTAACTATTTTTAAGTAATTTCTTATATATACAGTTTATTAGTATCTCATTACATAACACTCAAAATATCCAAAGCCTTAGTCAGTAACACAATATACTTAAGTCTTTTAAAGGGAGAGTTTTTAAAAAGGGGGGGAGAGTTTACTACGTGTGTAACTAAAAAATAAAATTTAAGGAGCTAGCTTCATGACCTATTATTATATTGTCATCTCTCCCTTTAGATCTGTTTATAATTGCTTTATATATGTAGGTGCTATCATGTTGGGTGCATATGTATTAGCAATTGTTAAACAGTTAAATTGGTTAATGCCACTGGATCTCACAAGGCCAACAGTGCTGTTTGAGTCCTATATCTGGCAGGACTTGAACTTGGCTTGAAAAACATGGTAAGTGCATGTGTGTACATGCCTAAGATCCTAAAGCAAGGGAGAGAGGGAGAATAAAGGATTGCAGCGTGACTATTCCCCATGGAGGGTGCTTTCTCCTCTCCCTTCCTCTGTCTCTTTTTCCTGCAAGCACATGCATCCTCTAGCAAAAAAAAAAACTTTAAAAGCCAGCATACATTATTTTCCTCAACAGTTAATTTATCAGGACCAGCAGATGGCAAAATGGTTATGTTGCTAGACTCCCATGTAATTAACAGCGGTTCTAGTTCCAGCCTAGTGGCTTAAAACTCACACCGGGCACATGTGTGAATGCTCAAAATCCTGAGAGGAGAATGGAGAAGGGACTGCAGTGTGGCCTCCGCCGCCCGGTGGGGTAATTTCTCGCTTTCTGTCTCCCTGTCTTTCCAGCAAGCACACACGCCTTATAGCAAAAATTGCTCTTAAAAAAAACCCAAAATCAAACAAAAATTTGATGTATCTTCTCGAATCTTACAGTACTAAGCCTGTATCAATACAATAATTGTCATTTTCATTATGAAAACATTCTTCAATGGCATCTGCCTTCTTACTTTTGTACCACGGTGTCTTCAACTGATTAAAAAAAGCATCCTGGCATTTAACAAGCAGCTAAGAGGTATGCTACACATAACTTAATGGTAATTTCAGTAACCAAGTCAGTAATAATACAGCTTTCACACACACACACACACACAAACACACACACACACACAAACACACACACACACACACACACACACACACACACATGCGTAGGAAGGCAAACAGAGACACTCATCCCAGAACTACTACCAACCTTCCACTCCTACTCCGACCCGCAATGTTCTTGGATAGACAGAGAGAATTCCTGTCCATTTAATAATATTGGCTGGGGGTAGGGGCTTCGTCCTCTTCAACTCCTCCCTTCCGCTCTTCAGTCCTCCTCAAAATGGGAGACACTTCCCTAACTGCTAAGACTAGTGTAAGGGGCCGGAAGCATGCCTCTCCTGCTCTCCTGGCTTCCTCTTTCAGGACCAGCCTATTGATGACGGTCTCCTTCCCCAGCATAGTTAACAGCCTGCTTCTATGGGGTGAGGACTATAAGTTGCCAGCTGCTTGCCTGTCAGGGGGTGGGTGACTTTAGGAGAAGAATATTAAGTCACATTTTCTCAGACTAGCCATAAACTAATATCTCAATCTTTGAATTCAACATTGATTCCTAAATTGCACAATAATTTAGAGAAGGAAAAAATATAAACAATTTACCACGAAATATAAACAATATAAATTAGAGCAAATTTAAGAGTACACCTTTAAGAAACCAGGAGATGGCATAATGGTTATATCACTGGACTCCCACACAGTCGACAGTGGTTCAAGTCCCAGACATGGGAGCTTAAACTCACACTGGGCACGTGTGCAGGCATGCCCAAAATCCCAAGAGGAGAATGAAGGAGAAGGGATTGCTGTATGGCCATCACCCTTGTGGGGTGATTTCTTTTTTATGGTCTCTATGTCTCTCTCTGTGTCTCCAGCAAGCACACACACCTTATGGCAAAAATCTCTCTCTCTAAAAAAAAAAAAAAAAGTATCCCTTTAATAACATAACTCTCATTTTCTGTGCTTTTTTTTGAAGTGGGAATGAAGGGAATTGAGCATTACTCTAAATGCACCTGAATACATAGTATTTCTTGTATACAGCATAACACCACCAAGCCAAAACCTTTGGACATAAGATCTTACATTTAGACCACTGATCATTTGCCTTTTAACTCACTTCGAATGGATACATCTTTATCTCCTAAACAAGAAAAACATTCCTGAAGGTACACATCAAGTCTAATTGAATATTATTTTTATGCCACTCACTAAATAATTTAAGGCAACTTTATGTATTACATGAAGCTTACTTTGATATCTCCAAAAGTCATAGACATTTTGCCTTTTGTATATTAAGGCCCTTTCTTTAGGCCAAAAATATATGTCTGAGACTTTTACTTCTTCAAACTAAATGTACTTTAAATTTATTATTTTTTAAAATTATTTTATTTAACTTTATTTATTTATTTATTTTAATTTGACCAGAAAGGGGCAGAGCAAGAGAGCAAGCTAGAGAAAGGGAAAGTAAGCCACTAAGTGCAGGACTCAAACCATGGTCAGCCATGTAGGAGCCCAGTGCCCTTAACCACCATGCCACCTACTGGTACCTAATTTATTTTAAGGTATATCATAAATCTGTTATAGAACCAATGAAAGGATGTGAGGATGTGTGAATAAATGTCTGCCTCTGGCTTATCCACTATCTTATTTCTTGTATTTACTGTGGTTTTCCTTTTATTTATTTATTAAAAATACTTATTTCCTTTTAAACAGAGTCCCACTACATTTCAATCCTCCTGCCCCAGTCTCTCCAGTAGGTGAAACTACGAGAGCACTGCACTGTACCCACCTTGTTAGCATGATCCTGGGCTTGAGCCCAGGCCTCCCATGTGGCCTCCACTACAGAGTACCAACCAGCAGGTGCTACTGCAGCTGAGCCTGTTTAATTTTTTCAATCTGACATCTAATATAAACTTAGTACCATCAACTCTTAGCCCTTAGCCAATGTTCACAAATCATATTCATTTACCATTGATAATAGTCCCAGAGTACCCATGTACATTAAAATAACTTATTAGCTTCTATAACTATTCTAACACTCTTCATCAAGAATTACATATATAAGAGGACTCTAATTTCTCACAGCATTCAGGTAAATTTTCTCTTTCCTTTTTTTTTAAAGAGAGAGATATTTGGGACCAGTAGTTGGCATAATGGCTATGTTGCTGGACTCCCATGTAGTCAACCACAGTTCGAGTCCTGGACCCAGTGGCTTAAACTCACGCCGGGCGCGTGTGCGTGCGTACCCAAGATCCCGAGAGGAGAACGGAGGAGAAGGGATTGCAGCATGACTATTCCCCCTGGGAGGGTGATTTCTCACTTTCTGTCTCTCTGTCTTCCTCTGTCTTTCTGGTGAGCGCACGTGCCCTACAGCACAAACCTCTCCAAAAGAGAGAGAGAGGAAGAGAGAGAGAGAGATTTTTGCTATAGGATGTGTGTGCTCACTGCATAGACAGAGAGAGAAACAGAGAGGAAGAAAGCGAGAAATCATCCCCCAGAGAGGATGCCCACCCCACAATCCCTTCTCTATGCTCCTCTTGAGATTTTGGGCACACAGGCACACGTGCCTAGCATGAGTTTTAAGCCACTGGGTCCATACTCAAATCGTGGCTGACTATGTGAAAGTCCAATGATGGAACCATTTCGCCATCTGCTGGTCCCATTCAGATTAATTTTCATGGTGACTTTTTCTTTCTTTCTGTTAACTGACATACAGATACTTATTGGTGTGGGTTTTTGATGGGGAAATACACTCCTATCAGAAATTTAAAGTACTTAGTAAATTTCAAGTACCACCATATCCTTATATTCAAGAATGTAGTTCAACCCACATAACAGAACACCAAAGACTGGCTCCTAGCTGGCCGCACTTTCAGACTGAAGGGCAAAAATCATAGCTAGAGTATGACAGACCCATGTTCATCCTTTCTACCAGTTGTTGTATTAACATGAATAATATACAGAACTACTCGGTTTTCTCATGAAGGATGATAATCCTTATAAAGTCTAAACTCCAGAAGAGAAGGAATATGTAAGAGTAGTGGTAGGTATATACCAAACGATAGTTTGCTCTACTTAGTCTCAACAACAGTCCTAATACAGATGAAGGTCACCATGAATTCTGTACCATTATTTATTAAATATTGCTGCAACGATATTTATTTAAAGAGACCCTGGGGGCTGGCAGGTGGCGTGGTGGTTAAGAGTGCTGGACTCCCACATGGCTGACCAAGGTTCTAGTTCTGGACCTAGCAGCTTGCTTTTTCACTTTCCCTCTCTCTCGCTCTGACTCTCTCTGATCAGATTAAAAATAAATAAATAAAATTAAATAAAATAATTCTTTAAAAATAAAGAGACCCTGAACAAAATACTATATTCAGCTTCAAGTCAACTTACCAAGAGAGGAGTACAAACCCTGACTTATCCAAGCTAGTATAGCAAGAGTTATGAGGTCGCCAAAACTAGCAGCAATGGGTGTGGCAACATTGTCAGGGTTGATACCAGTCTTCTTTGAGCCAACGATAACCCCAACCATTATTATTCCTAGGGGGAAAAAAAGTTCATTACTTTTTACGCTATGATGTAGAGAAAATCAGTCTCATAAATATCGAAATATGTAGGATAGATAAACAAAGCCTATCAGTTTCAGTTAGACTGCTTAGATGAGCTGACTAAGCCAAACAACACATTTTATTCTCTGTTGACAAAATGCCTTCCAACAAACTCAAATGGGGATCCTGGATTTGAGAAGTTCAATGTTACATTTGAAAGCTACTCCAAAATGGTGTTAAACTAATATTTTGAATTTAGTGACATGTATATCTTAGATGTATTTATACGTATCCAACCCAAAGATTTAAATTTTAATCTCTAATAAAGTACCAGGGTTCTTCAAAAAGTACATGGGAAGATGTGTATTATTAAAAAACTATGCAAGGATTTCAAGATTTTTTTTTTCCACAAAATCAATTCATACTTTAATTCCATTTCCACGAAGTTTTTGAAGTCCTTTTGTATGAAAACATCAAAGAACGGTGAGTCACCATTATATGCATAACAACTGGGACAAAGACCAACAAAAACAGATCTGTTCACATGTGGTAATTAGAAATGTTTGCTTTTCTTATTTAAAACTGCATTAAAAAGCAGAAAGTAATTAAATCTTGAACGCTGGAGACCAGAACAAAAAAAACAGTCTTTGTAAAAAAAATATTCTTTAAACCCAAAGTTTCTGTCCATAAATCTACAAGAGAACAGAAGATGGAAAGTGACTATATGCTTATACTTTGAAATCCTTATATTCGAGAATCAAGCAAATGGGAGAAAAAGGATAACATTTATATCCCTGCTCAATTGTACAGATACACGCACATTTATTAGAGGATGCAGTAAAGAGAAAATGGTAAGTGTTTAGTTCTTTTCTGTGCTTATCATATAAATCAACATGGACACTTAAAGATGCCTATGAAAAAATAAACACTCTCACTGCAATTTTAAGGTAAAAATTATTCTAAATGCTTTTGTTCCAGCGTCCTCATTTTACAGATAATACAACTGAAATCACAGAGAAGGGTTTCAATTCTTGCCTCAGGTCACACAGCCTGTAAAATGATGGTAGCCCAGTGTTTTCAGCCCAGAAAATCAAAGTTTAAAAAATTTTTTGTCTTGTATCAAACAATGGCTTCTGGAGTCTTTTTCAATCTCCAAACTGACCTTTTCCATAATATCATTGTAAAAAGAAAATAAAATGACAATTGTGGAAAAAAATTTAAATATACGATAACCCAATAAAACATGATTGTGTAGAATTCTTTTTCCAAAATCAGCACATTAAAAGAGCTAATATGACGAGCCAGCAGATGGCATAGCAATTATGCTGCTGGACTCTCACATAGCTGACTGGGATTTGAGTTCCAGACCCAGTGGCTTGAAACACACCACCGTGTGTGTGTGTGTGTGTGTGTGTGTGTGTGTGTGTGTGTGCCCAAGATTCTAGGAAAATCAAGAAGGGACTGCAGCATGGCCATACCCTGGGCAGTGATTTCTCACTTTCTCTCTCACTGTCTCTTTCTCTCTTTCTGTCCAACGAATGCACGTGCCCTAAGGCAAAAACCTCTTAAAAAAAAAAATAGAGCTGTATGGAATTTGAATGAGAAGTGCTCCCGTGACTCAATGCCATCCATGTCTTCTAGCTGAGAACAGCTATTTCATATGCATTATAGTCCAGCAGAAAAGTCTGGGAGTTGGGAGAGTTGGGTTTTAATTTGCTAACAAGCTGATGAAATTGGACAAGTCACCTTACCTGTCTAGGCCAGTTTTCTTATCTATAAAATGTGATTAACATAGTAACTGATTTACATATATTTATGTGACTATAAAGGTCAAGTTATCATAATATTACCATACACATTATTCCAAGTAGAAAGCTTTAAACTAACGTGTTCTTAAAATTGGAGTTTTTGATAGTCCTCAAAATCCTAGGCATTTCAAATACTTATTAAACTGCAATATGTTAAACAACTTTCTCTCTCTCTTTTTTAACGTGCTATCAGATGCGTGTGCTCACGAGGAGAGAGAGGGAGAGGGAAAGTAAGAAAGCACCCCCTGGAGGAACATTTGCACTGCAATCCCTTTTCCCTCTCAGAAAGGAGGGTGCACGCCCAGCATGTTTTTCAAGCCATGGGTACAGAATCAAACCACACAGTGAGCCATTAACCACCATGCCACTGGCTGGTCTTAAACAGTATTTTCCAAATGAAATAACATCAGAAAGAAAACAGAAGCAAATTAACTTAAAGAACAGAATGCTGATGCTATATATATGTTTTTCTTTTTCTTTTACCAAAAATGTATTTTCCCAGTAGCTTAATTTTACCCTATTTTGGCCACTGTTAACTCCATTCAATTTCAGTAATTCTTTATAAAGTTAAGAAAAGACCCCTGATATAATTTAAGTACCAAAGCAAAAATCTTTGAATATATTTTGGAAATCAAATCTTAATTTTAATAAGACTTTCTATATTTCTAGAACCTAATCGCAAAATCTAGCTGTGTTGCAAGATCACCTGATAGGAGAATCCTACATTTTTAACTTTGCTGGTGACATAACAGTGATGGCAATTACAAAATAAAAAAGAACCAAGTCTTTATGATTATGAATCCATAATAACCTAGTTCTAGCATAAAGGAAAAGAAGACCCAATTAAAAAGTTCTAACGTAGTTACTTTTTAAAACCTCCTGGCTCTTTAAAATTCTTTAGCCAACAATATCCTATCTTAAGTATAAGGTTATATTTGTATTGCCACAGAAACAGTGAAAAAAGATCTTTTAGAATTTTTTTTTTTTTTTTTTGGAGAGGTTTTTCTTTTTGCTATAGGGTGCGTGCACTCGCCAGACAGACAGGGAGAGACAGAGAGACAGAAAGTGAGAAATCACCCCCCAGGGGAGATGGCCACACCACAATCCCTTCTCCGCTCTCCTCCTGGGATCTTGGGCAAGCTCGCACGTGCAGCCTCCAGGGTTGACTACGTGGGAGTCCAGCGACACAGCCATTATGCTAACTGCTGGTCCCTTGAAATTTGAAACTTAAAATAGTTTTTAACACTGGGACTGCTTTTGAAACTCAGAATTCCTGGAATATTTGTCATTACTCAAGTGACAATCCAGTAAATCCCCTGCCTGGTTTCCAGAAAGGAGTTTCCCAATTAATTTAACTTACAGAAACAAATAAATGTCTAGGCTATTTTCCTGATTTTGTTTGGGAACAGAGTACCTAATCCAAGAAATCAACCTCAGAAAGCCTGTTCTACACTAAGTTTTATAAATCAAAATACATATCTGAAATAATTACAATTTTGTAAAATTTGTAGATAAACTTTGTTTTCATACTGAGTGAGTAAAAATAGTTCTCCAGGGTCAGCAGGTGGCATAGTAGTTGAAGCACTGGACTCCCACATGACCAACCATGGTTCGAGTCCCGGACCTGGCAGTTAGCTTTCTCATTTTCCCTCTCTTTCTCTGCCTCTCTCTCTTTCTGGTGAGTGCACTTGCCGTGTAGCAAATTTTAAAATAATAATAATGACAAATAAAATTAAATAAGTAACTTTTTAAAAAGTTCTCCATCTTGAGAAATAAGTCACTTAAAATTAGTAAAAGACTGCAATGTAGACACTTAAAAATTCACTTACCCTGTAGGAGAGATGCAATGAATGCAGTTGCCACACTGCTAGAGCACAACAGTATGGAATGATCAAGGTAGTATTTCCCCTCTGGAATCCAACCCAATATAATTGCTGAAACAGCTGCTAGAAAACCGACAACTGTTGCCTGGACCTAAAAAATGTTTTATAAAAATCCAACTGAATCATTCATTTTCAAAAGAAATTTAAAATTTTAATGCAAAATTTAATAGTTGTATTACATACAAGAAGTCAGAAGAAAGTATGACATACAATAACCGAGTTGCATTACCTTCTAAAGAAGTAAGTGCATTTTAGTTTTGATATTCCCTAAAATTGTGGGTGCCTAAACTGCCCTGATCTGGTGACCACAGGCATGCAAGGAGTTCAGGAATGTTTTAAACAGTACCCCTTGTGATTATTTATTTATTTATTTATTTATTTTTGAGAGTTTTTTGCTTTAGGGCATGCATGCTCACCAGAGAAAGAGAGACAGAAAATGAGAAATCATCCCCCAGGAGAGAGAGCCACACTGCAATCCCTTCTCCTCCACTCTCATCTCAGGATTTTGGGCACACACGCCCAATGTGAGTTTCAAGTCACCCAATCTGGGACTTGAACCACACGGTTAGCCATGTAGGAGTCCAGTGCCTCAACCACCACAACACCTGCTGGGTCCCCTACGTGATTTTAATGGTATAATCCACAGATCGCATAAGAAAAACCTCCTTCACAATGAAAACTACCCAGTGCATACATCTGAAGGCTGACTCTAGAGGCATTACTGGAAAGCAATTGGATTTTAAAGTTAAATGATACAAATTTGACTTCTGGATCTACCACTAATTTTGTGGCAAGTTATTTGAATTGATTCATTCAATAAGTATTTATTTAGATTCTACTGTGTATAGTATATTATGTTTGGTGTTAAGCTACGATAGTGGTCAAAACAGATTTATCCCCTGCTCTCCCAGAGCCTTTAGTCAATGGGAGAGAAAGACAGTCAAAAATAACCTCATTAATGATCACAATTGTGAGTAATGCTATGCAAAATTCAGTTTCCAATCTGTAAAATGACAATAACATCAAACTTTGAAACTTCAATTAATTATATAATTATACAAAGTGTTTCCCATAGTTTTGGCACAAAGAGGCAACAACAAAGAAAACAGCAACTCAGAAAAGTTTACATTAGCTGTGAACTCTTAGAGTAATAGAATGTCAAAACTACTAGAAACCTTAAAGGAATCATCTATTCCATCCTTCTTAGCTGTGTTTGTCTCATGGACCCTTTGGCAATCCGGTGAAAACTCTGTAGAATAGGGATTCTTTTTCTCTAGGAAAACACAGAGGCACTCAGTACTTTGAATAGAATGTCTTGGTGCTCAGAAACTCGGAAACTAAACCATGCCAGGAATCCAGGGCTCCAGATGAAAAGTTCCCAAAACAGCCTAACCCTATTATATTGTAAATTCACGGAAGAGCCAGGACTAGAGAGTCAGGATCTCTTGGATTCAAGCCAGGAGATGAAATCTTGTTGATTCCGTCAATGGCACCTGTTGACATCACTCACAGATTCAGGGCTGAGATTACAGCTATAAGCACCATTATGACTACAGCAATGGTTAAACTAGTTCGGTATTTTCTTTCTGGTTAGTAAACATCAAAATACTTTAAACCAGTAAAATTAATTAATAATGTAAATGCTAGCACCGTGAGTCCAAGTCTTTTCGGGAAGAGAAATCTAGAGAAGAGAGCCAGAAGACTGCTGCAGACATCACGGACCGAATGTATGCATGCATCTGTCTGTCTGTCTGTCTGTTACTGAGGAAATGAAAGCACACAGCTGAGATGGTGGAGCCCTATTCCATAAACCTGCAAAAGAAATGCCTAATTGTTTCTAAGAGAAAGCAAAGTCTGGATTTAAGTAATAGCTGGGGAGGTTATCTGGGCCTTAGGTCTGAACAGAGGTTAGTGCAGGACACACTCCTCCCAGTGAGGTAAGGGTTCCTCAGATGGGATTGGGAATTTGCTCTATCTGACAGCATTTGCACTGGTTGAGGCAGCTGTCCCATACACATGAAGAATTCTGTGACAGGTAATCACCCTGAGACCCTATTTAATACCCAGAAGAGTACACCCTACAGTAAGCAAGAGCATGACCTTCCTGTCCCTTCTACACTTTTCCATCTCTACTCTCCACAGCCAGTCTCCAGCCAAGGAAACATCAGGCCCACCCACCCCACTGCACCCCCATACCCATCTACTCCTCCATAAGGGGTAGCAGATAAAGCCTTGGGAGAAAACCATCTCTCCCCTAACTCACTGCTACCCTGCCATCTTGTTTTCTTTGTTTTGTCCAGTGGTAACTGGGCTCCAACCAATCAGTGCCAGCCTCACAGGGTGACAGACAGACTGGTGGATAGAAAGACAGCTTCACCAGTTGTGTCCTGACAGGCCTGCTCGGGGTTCCCTACGCTCATAGGTCCTTGGTGGGTGGGGCAGACCAAGAGGAAACTAGGATCAGCAAAGCCCCGGACTCTCTGGCTCCCTTTCTGGACAATAGTCACAGGGAGAGAGAATGACAGAGAAGGGTAGAGGATAAAACTGAAAGGAAAACTTAAAAGCAGAGACAGAAATGACTAGAATGATTTGATGAATAATTTATACTACAGCTTATATTACTTGGTAAGAGCTTTAAAGACTAAAGTGGAATATATTTTCTTGTCTTCTTTCTTTTTTAATTGCCAGAGAATACACACTTTGACCACAGAGAAAGGGAGAGATAGAGAGAAACAGAGAGACAGGGAGAAAGTAACCCCCACTGGGGCATGGTCATATCACAATCATGTCTCCATTTCTCTTTCCTGTTGGGATTTGGGGCATGCACACGCAGGCATCCTGTGTGTTTTTCCAACTGCTGCGGGCAGGATTCAAACCATGGCCAGTCAGCTCTTTTAAACAGGAGTCAGCCCAAGAGTCTATATTTTCTCATTGCCAACTGTACGATTTTAGGAGCAAGTGCACAGATATTCAAAGAACAACCCATATGTGAAAAGATTCTCTATTTCTTTGTCTTTTAAATACATTGCATGAAATTATATTTCTGGGGACCAGCAGTTAGCATAATGGCTATGTCGCTGAACTCCCATGTAGTCGACCGTAGTTCAAGTTCCGGACCTGGTGGCTTAAATTCATGCTAGGCGCATTTGCGTGCATGCCCAAGACCCCAAGAGGAGAAGGGATTGCGGCATGGCCATCCACCCCGGGGGGTGATTTCTAGCTTTCTATCTCTCTTTCTGGCGAGCACACACACCCTGTAGCAAACTCCTCTCCAAAAAAAATTATATTTCTGCAACTATGTTCCCAACACTGTGTCCTAGTTGAACCAAGGAGTAAAATTAATGTATAGACCCTAAGCACAGGTTAGCTAGTCACTAGGGGGAGGGAGCTGCAGTCTTCTGTCTTAGAGATAGGAAAAGGGAGAGGAAGAAGAAATACTCACCTGAGATAAGGCTATGGATGATATGTAATACCGTTTAGTGCATTTGTAATTGGTGCTTTAATGTGTTTGTTTATATTAACACTAATAAATTAACAAGTTAAGGAAAACCCAACTTAAACAAATAGCTAAGCAAAATATATAGAAAATAACTCGGTTTAATTATTGGGTTGTTGAGAAAGTCATTTTTGCATAGAAAAACAGAAAAGTATGTCATGACTTTCCCAACAACCTAATAAATAGATGATTTACTAAAAAAAATAATAAAGTAGAAAAATAGCACCTGAGCAATGACATGCTAAATATCTGTATAGATATCAACTCAAATTCTGGCTCTGTTACACAGTTATAATAGGAAATGTTATTTTGTACATCACATATTTTTAATATTTGGAAGAACCTGATCAATCTCTAGAGAAATTTCAGATCAATTTTTAGATCAATTTCAGAGATCACAGGAATCCATTTCTTCAAGGCATAAATTATTGTCTTGGTAGCCCCTGAAGCAATTAAATGGTAGATTTCACAGTACTAATATTTACTCCTTTCTTACAGATGACTCTCAAGACCATAAATAAAAGATCTGCAAACAAATATGTGAATCGCGTACCTGCTTTAAAGCCAAGTTGCCAATTATTAGGTTCCACTTTTCAATGGGTGAATCCATCTTCCCAATATTTACCTGTTAAAATAGATATTTTCATATATCACTAAATAATCTATATGCTGCCTGCCCTATTTAAACAAAATATAGAGTCTTAAAGTCTAAAATAATTCTTTATTAAATCCAATGACTTCACATCGTACTTTGAATATTATTCTCCACACACTGCCAGTCTTGCATCTAGCATAGACTTGCTCAAGATGCTTATGAGCAAAAACGTTACTTGTTTTAAACTGAACTAGATTACAAGAACTAGTGAACTGGCTAGTATTATCTACCTACCTACCGATGTCATTTTACCACCAACATCAGCAGGTATGATTCAAATATGCCAAATGTTATGTATTGAGGCCTAATATAAATATATAGCTTTGAGCTGCTAGCACTTAATTCTGTATCATAAAACCAATATAATTTGAAGAATTATTGATTAAGAACACCTAAATATTAAAAAATCACTCATATGTACAGAATTGATATTTCAGTCATGACTAAAACTGCCAGTAGTAAAAGTTCTATCAGTTCACAAATGAATTTTGATCATAGACCACACTATCGAAGTTTAAACATCTTTCTGCTAAGTAGAAGAATATTGCCAAAAACAGAAATATTAGTACTCACATATTAAATCATTCTGTAAGCTAAATCATACTTCTCAGTCACATAGAATTTAAAAAAATGTATATTAAACCTGTCAAGTTTTTTAAATGCAGTTATTTAGAAAGTAATGAAATAATCATTAGTATTCTGAGCTGGGTTTCAATTTTTCAGCATCCGCTTGGTCATATAAGATGACCAAATGTTAAAAAAAATTTTTAAATGTTAAAAATAATTTTAAAAAATCTATAGGTGAATAGGTAAAGAGGGAGATAAAAGAGTGATAAATAGGGTTGTTGGGTCAGTGAGTAGAATGGTGGTTAAGGTGGCTAGATCCCACATGGCCAACTATGTGGCTCAAAGCCCCAGAACCAGTAGCTTAAGAAACATGCCAGGCATATGTGAATGAGTGCCCCAAATCCCCAAAAGAAGGAGAGATGGAGAAGATTATAGCAAGGCCATTTCTCATAGGGGGTGCTTTCTTACCACCTGCCCTCTGTTTCTCTCCAGTAAGAGTATATGTCCTCTAGCAAAAAATGTTTAAAGAAAATAATAAGGGCTGTTATTATGCAACCCATTCTCCTCCTAGGATTTTAGGCATGCATATACATGCACCCCACGTGATTTCAAGCCACCAGGTCTGTGACTCAAACTGTAGTCAGCCATGTGGGAGTCCAGAGCCTTAACTACCACACCACCTATTGGCTCTGGGAATCTAAATTATTGATGAATCTCTGTTTGTGGCTCTGACAACCTGGGCCTTTGCTCGAGTGAGTTTAACCATGGACAGACTAGAGCGTGGCTCTCTGGCTTCAGACCAGCACAGGTTAAACACGACATGAACATTTTCTCTATCAGTGTGGAAAAAAGATTCTATTCTGTAATCCTGTTCTGAACTTTAGCTTCAAGTATTCATCAAATGCAAATAGTGAGATTTCTCAGTGTTTTAAAAAATTACTCATGCAGTCTTTATATATTTCTTTACTAGGTCTGGGAATCTAAATTTTTTTAAGGTTTTGCAATAGGATGTATATACTCACCAGAGAGGCAGTGAAAGGTAAAATGAGAAATCACCCCCTGTGGGGATGCCCACACTGCAATCCATCCCCCTCCTGGGATTTTAGGCACACACACACACACACACACACACACACACAAGCACTCCATGTGATTTCAAGCCGCTGGATTCGGGACTTGAACTGTAATTGGCCACATGAGAGTCCAGCGCCTGAACCACCACACCACCGTTGGCCTTGGGAACCTAAATTATTGATGAAATTCCTGTTTGCGGCTCTGACAAACTGGGCCTTCGCTCAAGTGAGTAATAAGATATAATCGATGTTCAAAGAGTGAACCTATCTCAGATTTAGTTCTGAAAACAGGTCTGAGAGAAATTAGTGTTATTCTGTAATAATTAGAAAGATGTCTATAGTTGGGGCCGGCAGGGGGCATGGTGGTTAAGGGTGCTGGACTCCCACGTGGCCAACTGCTACTTGAGTCTCAGACCTGGCAGCTTGATTTCTCACTTTTCCTCTCTCTCTCCCTCCTTTCAAATTAAAAAAAATAAATAAATAAAGTTAAATAAAATAATTCTTTTTTTTAAAAAAAGAAAGATGTCTATAGCTATGGGAAGCAATCTAAAATGATTCCACGAACACATGTAAAACATCAGACTCTAGGATTGCAATAATAACCAATGGAGACATAATATACTAGGGTCTACGACAAGATCAAGAAAGGTGGGAGGGGGACCAGCAGTTAGTCTAATGGCTATGTCTCTGGACTCCCATTTAGTCGACTGCGGTTCAAGTCCCAGACCTGGTGGCTTAAACTCATGACGGGCACATGTGCGCGCGTGCCCAAGATCCCAAGAGGAGAATGGAAGAGAAAGGACTGTGGTGTGGCCATCCCCCCCACCACTGGGGGGTGATTTCTTGCTTTCTGTCTCTCTTGTCTCTCTCTGCTCTCTGTTTTTCTGGCAAGTGCGCACCCTATAGCAAAAACGTCTCCAAAAAAAAAAAAAAAAAAAAAGGTGGGAGGGACAGAGTAAATGCATGCTGTGAATGAGGTGTGCAACTCTGCTAAGTTCACTCGGGACCATCACCGCCAGTCCCTTTTAAGGCCTAGGGCTACAGTCCTCAAAATGCCTTTCTATAGCTTTACATTCTGCCAGTCAGAGGAACTTGCCTATGATTTGGAAGGTGAAAGTGAGGCAGAAACCATGACTTTTGGAAGGTGATCAGCTATGGAAGATGCACAGACCTCTTTCACTACAATGCTCAAGTAACTGAACAGTGTAAATAATATGTTGTGAATCTGGGTACTGTTACGTTCTGAGGATTACTGTTTTCTTCCATCTCAAGGGCTGTCAACTTGCCTAGACTCTAACGGCAGACTCTTGTCTCTCCCACCACGTTGAGCAGTCATCTCTTTGCGTGGTTCTCTCGGCTACGGAGTATTGGGTTTTAGCCTAGGCCTTTGGGGATCTCTTCTGCACCTGTATAGTTAAATATCAGCCAAAGGTTCGGGCAGAATTTATATTCAGACTTTGGGGCTCGTTCTCTCTGTGGTTCTCTTGTTTCTGGGATTTCCCCATAAACTTCCACCTGCTCTGTCAGCGCCAGGCTCTGTCATCTGATAATTCAAGTCAGTAAAATTTCAACTTTCTGCCATGATAGTCATGCCTAAGACACAGAGGGCACTTAGTCCAAAAAGCAACAAAGACACGAATCTTAGCCAGTGTATCTGTCTTTCAATTATAGGCCCCTTTCACATTTCTGCCAGCCTCAGGTCATCCCTACGCACATGCACTAAAGGTACTTCTGTGGTTACCAAAGATTTAAGTAGATGTTATGCTCAAAGTTTGGATCTCATTGTTTCTGCACTCGTAGAATTTCTTCCCCAAATTTCTAACAACTGGAAATTGCTGGCTTTGAGCTCTCTTCTGCAACCTGAGCTAATACAACTGTTGGTTTTCTGCCCCACGAGATCCAGGAATTGGGAAACTCCCTCAAGTAAAAAAATCACACACTTTGCAGTTCTTATCCATGGTAGATCACACACTTGGCAATTCCTACTCATGGTGGTTGTGGTCTCTTCAAGGGTAAACTAGTTTTTACCTACGTTTGATCACTTCCCATTGCCATCAAATATTGGGTCGTTGGAAAAGTCATCATGAAATTTTGGAAAACACATCATGACGTTTCCAACGACCCAATAGTTTGTCTAAATTTTAAAACTGTTCATCTCTGGGAGGGTTCAGCCAATCAATTCATTCTGCAAATTACCTGAAATCAGGATCCCTGCTAAATATTTTTATGTGCTTTAGTTTTTAAAAATATAATACACAAGAACACACACTAATATCTTTCTGAATGTTCAGGAGTAATGTACATGTTCATTTTCTTGATTGTGGTGACAGTTTTACAGATATTTACTATCAAAACTCACCAAATTATAGACTTTAAATTTGTGTAGCTTATTGTATGTCAATTAGACCTCCATAAAGCTGCAAGAAAGGGGCAGGAGCTAAAAGCCTACTAGACTGAAACAGTTTAGGGTTAAACATAGAGAGTATTCCACAAAACTATGGCTAGGGATTGATATTCATAACTTAAGGAAGATACTTTAAAATGGAAAACTAATGGGAAGATGCAAATTCATTTGTACCTAATAGGTTGTATAACAAGAACTTGTAAAATTTAGAATTATGCTAAACTTAGGAACTATGACTGAGTTTATAACTAGATCTAAATTAAAGCATGAATATTAGAATCATTATTTGGGCTTTAATTTTTCTTTATTTAGACATTTTATAATTTGAAATGAAAGTCTTACATAAAATTATGAGAAAGAGGTTTTGCCAACTTCATATTCTACACTGGGAATGTAGGCCCAAAAAAGGCAGTAACATTTTCTGTTTTATTTGTTACTGATTCCCTAGCACGTGGAGCAGTGCTTGGGCATACAGCAAAGGTTTAAAAAAGTATTGTTTTTGGTGGGACCAGCAGTTGGCGTAATGGCTATGTTGCTGGACTCCCATGTAGTCAACTGGGTTTGAGTCCTGAACCCGGCGGCTTAAACTCACGCTGGGCGTGTGTGCATGCGTGCCCAAGATCCTGAGAGGAGAATGGAGGAGAAAGGATTGTGGTGTGACCATCCCCCCTGGGGGATGATTTCTTGCTTCCTGTCTCTCTATCTTTCTCTGTCTTTCTGGCAAGTGCACGTACCCTAGAGCAAAAACCTCTCAAAAAAAAAAAATATATATATATATATACATTGTTTTGAACTAATAGATTAGAAAGGTAGAATGTTATGAAATAATTTTAAAGAATCAAGAGTTCTCTGAGCCGAGGCCTAAAGCAGCTGAAATTTTGCTTCGGGTAGAAAAGTGCTAATCAAATTATGCTAGGGAGGGGCAGCAGGTGGTGTAGTGGTTAAGGCACTAGACTCCCACATGGCAACTCATAGCTCAAGTCCTGGACCTGGTGACTTGAAAGTCACGTCAGGAACATGTGCATGCATGCCCAAAATCCAAGGAGGAAAATAGAGGAGAAGAGTTACGGCATGACCATCTTCCTTAGGGAATGATTTCTCACTTTCTCTCTTTCTGTCTCTGTCTCTCACCTCTCCAGCAAGCATACACACCCTATTACAAAAACCTTAAAAAAAAATATGTTAGGCAATTTGCTCCTGAAAAATAATTTTGTAAGCTTTATAAAAAGTATTTTCTTTAGGACACTGAAAACCCTTTTTGACTCTTTTAAAAATTTAGCATTCAGAAGCAGAATATTTCAGACATCATATAACAGAACTTAAATTCAACAATTGATAGATCATTGTACTTGGTTCATTTTCCAGTAATAATACTGTTTTATATCTAATATAACTTCATATATACTGTAGGAAAGATAAAAATCTGGGAAAAGTATTTAAATTAATCATCATACCTTTAGAAATAGATTTTTACTCAAGAGGGTAAGATAAATTGACTCGGAGTCATTATTACTTAATTCCCTTGTTAAAACAGAAAACCTGTTTTACTGAAATAACTTTTATCTATGAAGATTTAACCATAGCTTTATACAATAACAAGCTTTAAGGACAATTGACCTTCAACAGATTGAGTGAGTAGGCTGTGTCTAATAGTTTTTAAGTTCTCTATCATTATATTTATTGAAAGTGTTCCTCATAATCCTATAAACTCATGTATCCGATTCTCCTGGAGATAATCATAAAAATGAGAAAAGACTCTTTAATGAAGCAAAAAGATTAAAGTAGTCATAGACTGATTTTCTATAACAATAATTCTTATGCCTACTTTTACCAGGGAAAATAAATACCACATAAAAAAACTATAAAATTTCTTTTTAATTTGCCTAGAAGTGAGAAAGTCAGCTTTCAAACAGTACCTATTTTATGTTTTAAAAAATTACATTTGCTCTTCTTTCTGGAACCAGGGAACACAGTTAAGAATCTGAAATAGCAGTGCCAATTAGAGACAACCGCAACTGGGACCAGCAGTTGACGTAATGGCTATGTCGTTGGACTTCCATGTAGTCGACCGTGGTTCGAGTCCCAGAGCCAATGGCTTAAACTCACACTGGGCATGTGTGCGTGCCCAAGATCCCAAGAGGACAATGGAGGAAAAGGGATTGCAGTGTGGCCATCCTCCCTGGGGGGTGATTTCTCGCTTTCTGTCTCTCTGACTCTCTCTGTCTGTCTGGTGAGCACACGCACCCTATAGCAAAAACCTCTCCAAATAAATAAATAAGAGACAACCACAACTAAATTAAGGCAGTGATGGGTGGGGCATAAGGAAAAGGGGAAGGGAATGTCACAGGTACAGCTAATAGTCTGGAGAGTAACTGGTTAGAATGCGGGGGAGACACAGTGACTGGTAATGTTAATAAACTGGTTAGAAATATACAAGAGAGAGTTCTAGTCATGGCAGTGTGTGTTACACAATGCTGCTCAGCAGACTGAGGCCACACGGAGTCCCTGGTTTGTACCTGGGTCACAATAAAAAGCTGGGTACAGTGGTGCATGCCTGTAGACCCAACTACTCAGCAGGCTGAAAACAGGAGGGTCACAGAGTAGTAAGACCCTGTCTTCAAAAAAATTTTAAAAACAAAAACCACACGAACACATACATACATATACACAAAAGAAACACACAAAGAAGAGCATGGTTGAAATAAGAGAAAACAATGAATTTAGAGAATAATGAGCAATATTCAGCAAATAATTGAAAATTCAGTTCTGGAATTTAGGAAGAGACTAAGATACGGAATAAGAGCAATGTTCAAGTAGTGGTGGAATTACTGATGGAAAACATACAGAAAAAGGTACTAAAACATCAAGAAAACCTCAAATTAAGAGGTTGAGCACAGGGACCAGCAGATGGTGTAATGACTATATCGCTGGACATCTACATAGTCAACTGCAGTTCAAGTCCTGGACCCAGCAGCTTAGAGCTCATGCCATGTGGTGTGTGTGTGTGTGTGTGTGTGTGTGTGTGTGTATGCCCAAAATCCTGAGAGGAAAATGGAGGAGAAGGGATTGTGGTGTGGATATCTTCCCTGGGGAGAGATTTCACACTTTCTGTCTCTCTGGCAAGTACAGGCACAAAACTATCTCCTTAAAAAAAAAAAAAAAAAAAAAAAAAGAGGTTGAGCACAAAAAGAAAAAAGAAAAAAAGTAGACCAAGAAGAAGCAACAAAAAAGGGGGAAGAATGGGGAGAGAGTAGGGTCTCAAAGCCAAGAGTGATGGAAATTTCTAGTCGAGAATAGTCAGTAAAGCATCTAGAGAAGGTGAGGCTATGGGGATCGTGCCAGTGAGAAGTCATTAACAAGGGCTGGCTCCATAGCACAGCAGTTAAGCACTCGTAGAGGAAGTCAGACCCCACATGGCTAAGCAGGGTCAAATCCTGGCCCAGCAGCTCATATGTCGAGTGCATGCATGTGCCTGCACACCTGCCCAGGACCCTGACAGGATGGAGAACTGGAGGAAAGGGTACTATGGCATGACCAGGCCCCACTGGGAGGGATGGCCAGTCTCTCTCACTCTCTCCCTTATGCAAGATGTGCACTCTGCATTTAAAAAAAAAGTCATTGGACCCTCAGGTGGCGTGGAGGTTAAAGTGCTGGATCCCACATGGCCGGCTATGCAGTTCAGGTCCAGAAGCTTGAAGATCATGCCAGGCGCAGGTGCGTGAGTGCTCAAATCCAGAAAGAAATCACCCCCACCCCGGAAGGTGATTTCTCACTTTCTCTCTTTGTGTCTCTTTCTGGCAAGCACACATGCCTTATGGCAAAAACAGAAAATAAGTCGTTAACATAGAATTGCTTTAACAGTCAACAGAACATCAAAATTGGAATACACCTGACAATGTTTCTCTAGCAGTCTGTAAGAATAGTGGCACCTTGCCCAGCACACTTGAGATCCAGGTCTCTAAACGAAACACCAGAAACCAGAAGAATATATCACATTGTCACAGCTTGATGCCGTAAGTTACTACTTTTCTATCTACTGACTTGTTTACTTTTCCCTCTCTTTGATCCATAGAGAATTCTGAGTGACTGTTCCTGGTCTTTCATTTGAGTGAATCCATCAGCCAATTCTGGTGGCCTTCTAAAATTAGTTCTGAAGGGGTCAGCAGTAATGTGGTTGTTAAGGTGATGGATTCTTACATGGCCAACCACAAATTGAGTCTCAGACCTGGAGGCTTGCTTTCTCGCTTTCCATTTGTCCCCCTCTTTCTCTCTCTGGTCGAATTTTAAAAATAATAATAACAAGTGGAATTAAATAAATAATTTTCTTTTAAAAATTAGTTCTGAAATCTGGCTGTCTCTCACTACATCCACCACTATCCACCCTGATTCAACTCAACATCTCTCACCTATATTTTTGTTATTATTATTATTTGGAGAAGTTTTTGTTATAGGGCACATGCACTCACCAGAACGATAGAGAGAGACAGAAAGTGAGAAATCACCCCCCTGAGGGGATGGCCACACTGCAATCCCTTCTCCTCCATTTTCCTCCCGGGATCTTGGGCACACACGCACACGTTCCCAGCATGAGTTTAAGCCACCGGGTCCGGGACTTGAACCGCAGTTGACAACATGAGAATCTAGCCACATAGCCATTACACCACCTGCTGGTCCCTCATCAATATTATTGTGACAAAGTCCAAACTGGTCTCCCTGCTTCAGTCCTTAACCCCCTACGCTCATGTTCCTATACAATAGTCAAAATAATCTGTTAAGGTGCCAGCTGATGGCATAGCAGTTACATCGCTGGACTCTCACGTCATCAACTGTGGCTTGAGTCCCAGTGGCTTGAAACTCACGCTGGGCATACGTGCATACATGCCCAAGATCCCGAGAGAAGAATGGAGAAGAAGGTATTATGGTGTGGCCATCGCCCCTGGGGAGGTGATTTCTCACTTTCCCTCCACTGTCTCTGTCTATGTCTCTCCCTTTCTCTCTCTCCAGTAAGTCTATGTCTATGTCTCTCTCTCTCTCCTATAGCACAAACCTGTAAAAAATAGATAAATAAATCTCTCTCTTCTATTCAAAACCTTCCAACTGCTTCTCATCTCACAAAATAATCAAAGTCCTAATAGTGGTCCACAAAGGTACTTTTAAAAATTCATGGAAAATTAGAATTAAAGTATGAGTTTATTTTGGCATGAAAAAGTTTTGAATTCCATGCTTAACTATTTTAAAATACACATATTTCATGAACATTTTGAAGACACCATGCTCCCCCATACAGTCTGGCCCCTAGCTAGTTCTCCGACTTCACTCCTTAGGGTTTTTTCCCTCTGTGACTTGGTTTCACAGCCCTATTGAACGCCTCCCTGCTGTTCGCTGAATGCAGTGGTTTTCAAATTTTAAGGCGTACCAGAATAACGTGGACAGCGTGTTCCACTATAGATCACTGAGCCACACTCCCAGAATTTCTGATTCAGCCACTCTGGAGTACGGCCAAGAATGTACACATCTAACAAGTTGCTGATGACACTGATCAAAGACCACACTTTGAGAACCACTGTCCTTACATACCAACAACAGTCCTGCCTCTGGCCCTTGGCAGGCTTAGGACAGTCTATAAAATAGCTTTGAACCCTCTCTTCGTTGTTTTTCTCAGTTTCTGACAGAAATATTTTCTTATCAGTGATACAATTCTCTTTTTTGTAAGAGAGATTTTTGCTATAGGGCACATACACTTGTCGGAGATATATATATACGTATATACGTATATATGTATATACGTATACACGTACATATGTATATACGTATACATATACACGTATATATACATATACATATGTATGTATATATACATACATATATACATACATATGTGTATATATATATATAGAGAGAGAGAGAGAGACAGACCGACAGACAGACAGTGAGCAAGAAATCACCCTCCAGGGGGATGGCCACGCTGCAATCCCTTCTCCTCCTTCTCCTCTCAGGATCTTGGGCACACACGCACACACAACCTGGATGAGATCAGTGATACACTTCTTCACCAATGGAAGATAGTAACTCCACCCTTCCTTCCCCAAAGAAAGGTCCAGTTAGACCATTCCTCAGCAAAGACCAATTAATAAGCTCCTCCCATGTGCTCAGCTTCTAATTAGCTTTGGAGTTCCCTTCTCCGAAATGTAAAAAGACAGGCCAGGTGTTAGCACAGTGGTGGCACAGCTGGACACACATGGGAAAGGTCCTGGGTTTGTGTCCGAGGTCTCAGCATGCCAGGTGTGTGTGCATCTGGGCTGGTTGAGATGGGGACGACTGCAGTTAAAGGACCCTGCTGAGGGCATGCCTCTCTCTCTCTCTCTCTCTCTCTCTCTCTCAATAACTAAATAAACTTTAAACAATGAATAACTCTAACTAGATATGTGAGGGAAATGTCTACTACAAAATAAATGGTGGGTTTCATTTGTAACATACTCTTATTTAACTAGATTCCCTACAGCAGGGCCTATTTCAAAATGGAATGGGAGACCAGTTCAAGCTAGCGGCCTTGCTGGACACCTGGCTGCTTGTGGCTGCAGGCCCTAAAGGCTGGGACCTGTAGCTCATCCCTCCACCCCCACTCTCCTTTGGACTCTCAGGACTTCGGTGTTCTGGATAGTGTGTGGCGCCAAGGCGTACCACGAGATCTTTTCTTTGCTCCTGAAGTGAAGCTCAGCAGCTCAGTTGGAAGCACACTTGTTCTTTAGAAACAGGGAGGACTTTGGGTCACCCAGGACAAGTGACAACAGTATAGGTTGCTGGTGAGCAACAGGGAGGCAGAGCAGAAGAGAGATCGCCAACTTTCTACTCCTGGACATCTTGAATGCTCAGAGATACCTTGAATGATTTAGGAAGGAATGTGTAGATCATCAGATGACTAGGAACAATCGCAGAGGCACAAGAAATATGAGCAACGAACTAAATGTCTCTCCCCCAAGGGAAAACATCAATTCCACATCACCCACAGACAATACAATGGAAGTCCTGGATATGTCTGATAAG
Source organism: Tupaia belangeri chinensis (assembly GCF_000334495.1). Classification (NCBI taxonomy): domain Eukaryota; kingdom Metazoa; phylum Chordata; class Mammalia; order Scandentia; family Tupaiidae; genus Tupaia; species Tupaia belangeri. The sequence goes on from NW_006159512.1 coordinate 8,072,518, forward strand.
CAATTCAGAATATTTGTAATGACCAAACTAATTGAGGTGCAAGAGAAAAGAGACAATGAGCTTCAGGAGATGAGGAAGTCTTTTCACAATTTGAAAGAAGAAATAGACACCTTAAAAAAGAATCAAACTGAATTGTTGGGAATGAAGAATACAGGAAATTAAAACCTCCCTCAAAAGAATTAGAAATAGATTAGATCATGCCAAAGATCAAATCTCAAATGTAGAAGACAAAACCTCTGACTTTGAAAGAAGTATAAAAAAGATTGAGAAAACAACCAAGAAAAATGAGGATACTAAATGAGAAATACCAGATACCATCAAGTGCCCCAACATCTGGATAATTAGTATCCCAGAAGAGGAAGAAAATAATAAGGGCATTGATAATTTATTTCATGAAATCCTGGAATAAAACCTTCCAAACCTAGAGAGGTATTCAATTATCTAGATCCAAGAAATACATAGGAACCCACATAGAATCAACCCAAGAAGATCCTCTCCAAGGTACATCATAGCCAGATTAGCCAAAACCACACACAAAGACAAGATATTAAAATTGGCAAGAGAGAAACGTCAAGTTACTTATGAAGATCATCAGGCTAACGTTGGACTTCTCATTAGAAACAACCACAGGAAAGGAAAGAATGGGAAAATATAGTCAAAGTGTTAAATGAAAAATAATTTCAACCGAGAATACTATACCCGGCAAGATTATCCTTCATACGGGAAAAAATGATTAAACATTCTCTGATAAACCAAATCTAAAAGAAATTACCAACTCCAGACCAGCTCTTCAAGAGGTTCTGAACCGAGTGCTATATCAGGAAAACAAAAAAGTCAGATGGACAGTTAAAAGAGAGCAAAAAATAACCAAGAAAATGGCTCACTTAGTAATAGGAACAGGTCTAAAAACATCAATAACATTGAATGTTAATGGATTAAATTCTCCAATTAAGAGACACAAACTGGCTGAATGGATTAAAAAAAAAAAAAAAAAAACAGAAACCCTCTATATGTTGCCTATAAGAAACACACCTTATGGATAAAGACATATATAGGCTAAACGTGAAGGGCTGGAAAAAGATATGCTATACAAATGGAAATTAAAAAAAAAAAGGATGGACGGAACCAGCAGTTAGCACGATGGCTATGTCACTGGACTCTCATGTAGTTGACCGCGGTTCAAGTCCCGGATCCAGCGACTTAAATTCACGCCAGGCACGTGTACATGCGTAACCAAGATCCCAAGAGGAGAATGGAGAAGGATTTGCAGCATGGCC
>NW_006159512.1:8073881-8074597 GCF_000334495.1 Tupaia belangeri chinensis
AAAATACTATTAAAAAAAAAAAAAAGGCTGGAGTTGTGATACTGATTTCAGACAAAATAGACTTCAAGATAAAGACTGTAAAAGGAGGCAAAGAAGGTTATTATATAATAGTAAATGGGTTAATTCAGCTAGAAGACATAACATTTATAAATATCTATGCACCCAACTCTGGTGCACCTAAGGAAAGACTGCTGGAGCTAAAAGGAAAGACAGAGTGTAACACTATAATTGCTGGGGATCTCAACCCCCATTATCTCCTTTTTCTTTTTTTTTTTTTTATGAGTATTTATTATTTATTTTGTTATAAATATGTTTGTATGTGTTTTTTTTTGAGTTTTTTTTTATTATTATCATAAGCTTCTTTATATTACATTGGATTACATATAACTTTACATTGACTTCCATTGCTTTTTCAAAAGGGAATGCCATGCATGTCAGTCAATACAGAGGCATCGATCTCCCCGCTTTATCATTCAAAGTCTTTTCCATGCATTTCCCAATAATTATTATTATTATAATTTTTTAAAACAGTCAATCACTATTTCTCATTTTGCTTGTTAAAAGACTTCACCCATCATGAAATACTTCCCAGACCAGTCCAGTTGAGAATACTATACACGTCATCTTCAACAGATAATAAACCATATCTGTTTCTCACTAACATCCCCTCTATTGTTCACTTGCTATCTTTCTCTATCCTCTTCTCTTTTTTTTTT
>NW_006159512.1:8075362-8081104 GCF_000334495.1 Tupaia belangeri chinensis
GCCGCGTGGCGCGCCTCCCGGAGTGGGGGGGGCGCCCAACCCCCATTATCTCCTTTTGACATATCTTGTAGACAAAAAATAAATAGAGAGATACAGGTCCTAAATGATACTATAAATCAAATGAGTTTGACAGACAGCTACAGAACTTTCCATGCTAAGACCACAAAATATATATTGTTCTCTCCCCAGCATGGAACCTTTTCAAAGATTGACCATGTGACAGGACACAAATCAAGCCTTTACAGATCCAAAGGCATAGAAACTATATCTAGCATCTTCTCTGACCATGATGAAATAAAGCCTACCTGGTCATGATGAATAATCTTTATTATATGTTGTTGATTACAATTTGCAAGTATCTTATAGGCTTTATCCCAGGAATGCAAGGTGGTTCTACATATGCAAGACCGTATATATAATACACCATATTAACAGAAAGATAAAAAGCATACGATCATTTCAACTGATACAGAGAAAGCATTTGATAAAACGCAACATCCTTTCATGATTAAAACTCTCAGTAAGATTGGTAGAGAAGGATCATTTCTCAACACAATAAAAGCCATCAATGAAAAACCTATAGCTAACATTATACTGAATGTATGAAGTGAAAAGCTTTTCCACTAAAAACTAGTGGTAGACAAGGTTGATACTATAAATCAAATGAGTTTGACAGACAGCTACAGAACTTTCCATGCTAAGACCACAAAATATATATTGTTCTCTCCCCAGCATGGAACCTTTTCAAAGATTGACCATGTGACAGGACACAAATCAAGCCTTTACAGATCCAAAGGCATAGAAACTATATCTAGCATCTTCTCTGACCATGATGAAATAAAGCCTACCTGGTCATGATGAATAATCTTTATTATATGTTGTTGATTACAATTTGCAAGTATCTTATAGGCTTTATCCCAGGAATGCAAGGTGGTTCTACATATGCAAGACCGTATATATAATACACCATATTAACAGAAAGATAAAAAGCATACGATCATTTCAACTGATACAGAGAAAGCATTTGATAAAACGCAACATCCTTTCATGATTAAAACTCTCAGTAAGATTGGTAGAGAAGGATCATTTCTCAACACAATAAAAGCCATCAATGAAAAACCTATAGCTAACATTATACTGAATGTATGAAGTGAAAAGCTTTTCCACTAAAAACTAGTGGTAGACAAGGTTGCTCATTTTCTCCACTGCTTTTTAATATAGTGCTAGAAGTCTTAGCCAATGCAATCAGAAAATAAAATAATATAAAAGGCATTCAAATAGGCAAAGAAGTATTGAAAATATCTCTATTTGCAGATGACATGATGGTATACTTAGAAGACCCAAAGGTTTCCAACAAAAAATTTCTCGAAGTAATAAATGAATACGGTAAAGTGGCAGGATACAAAATCAACATCCAAAAATCTATAATATTTTTATATACGAACAAGTTGAATGAAGTAGAGCTGAAGAAAGGAATCCCTTTTACCATAGCCACAAAAAGTCTAAGATACCTAGTGATAAACCTAAGGAAGTCAAAGACCTTTACAAATAAAACTATGAAAATCTGAAAAAAGATCATGAAAAAGACATAAAAAAGTGGAAGGACATCCCATGTTCCTGAACTGGAAGAATTAACATAATCAAAATGGCAATTCTACCCAAATTAATATATGTATTTAATGCAATTCCAATCAAAATACCAGAGACGTTCTTCACAGATCTAGAAAAGGTGATCATAGAACTTGTCTGGAACCATAAAAGACCTTGTATTGCCAAAGTAATTTTGCACGAGAAGAGTGGAGTGGGTGGCCTATCAGTACCTGACCCCAAAATTTACTATAAAGCTGGGATAATCAAAACAGCATGGCATTGGCACAAAAACAGGTAGACCAGTGGAATAGAATAGAGACCCCAGAAATAAACTCCAAAGCTTACAGCCAACTCATTTTTGACAAAGGATACCAGTCAATCCATTGGGAAAAGGAAAACCTTTTAAACAAATGGCGCTGGAAAAACTAGGTACCCACCTGCAAAAAGATGAAACTGAATCCCCATCTTTCACCATTAACAAAAATCAACTCAAAATGGATCAAAGATCTGAACCTAAGACCTCAAACTATAAAACTACTGGTGGAAAATACTGAGGAAACTCTAGGAGACATTGGGGTAGACAAAGATTTCTTAAATAAGATTCCCAAAGCACAGGCAATAATCCCTAAAATAGACAAGTGGGACTATATCAGATTAAGAAGGTTCTGCACAGCAAAGGACACAGTAACAAGTGTGAATCTACAGCCCTCAGAATGGGAGAATATTTTTGTCAAATATGCCTCACACAGCGAACTCAAGTGGCTTACCTTTAAAAAAAAAAATGGTTAATCCAATTAAAATACAGGAAAATGAGCTGAACAAAAATCTCTCTAAGGAAGACATATAAACAGCCAAAACGCATATAAGGAAGTGCTCAACATCCCTCATCATAAGGGAGATGCAGATTAAAACCACAATGAGATACCACCTAACCTAATTGTAAGAATGGCAAAGATTAAAAATACAAAAAGTGATAAGTGTTAGCGGGAATGTGGTAAAAGGGGAACTCTCCTGCACTGTTGGTGGGAATGTATACTGGTTCAGCCACTATGGAAAACAATATGGAGGTTCCTGAAAGGTTTACAAATAGAACTGCCATTTGATCCAGCAATCCCACTTCTGGGTATCTACCCACAGGACAGGAGAATGCTCAGTCAGAAAAGCACTTGCACATCAATGTTCATTGCAGCATTATTCATGAACAAATCTAAATGTCTACAAACAGATGAATAGATGGAAAAAGTGTGGTACATATACTCTATGGACTACTACTCAGCCATAAAACACAAGACCCTGGCATTTGATAGAAAATGGTCAAATTTGGAGGATCTATTACTGAGTGAAGTAAGCCAGGATATGAAAGAAAGATATTGTATGTATCCACTTAATATATACTCACTATCCACACTTTATGGTAGAGATTAAAATATTGGAGAGTATAAAAGCAGTACAAATAGTTATGGATCCTGAAGACACTGTGGAATGGGGCAGGGGGAGAAGGGAAGAGTACAGAGAAGGATAGCAAGAGAACAAATAGAGAGGCATGACATTCGTGGGACACAGAAATGGTTTATTACCTGCTGATGATAACATGTACAGTATTCTCAACTGGACTGGTCTGAGGTGTATTTCATGTTGGGCAAATTATTTTTACAAGCCAAATGATATACAGTGATTGAATGTTTAAAAAATAATGAAAATAAATAATAACAATAATCTGAAAAAATGATGAAAAGTTATTTGATGATGTTGATGTGGATCGTAATGTCTTTGTCTCAGTTGATATGCATGGTAATCATGCTGGAAAAAGAAAGGTAATACACTGTAAAGATACGTGTGATTCAATGTAACATAAAAAAAGATTATGATAAATAAAATTAAATTTTAAAAAATGTTAATGGATTGGCATGTTTAATCTATTATTTGCATTTGAACAAACACAACCTAATGCTCAAGAATGCTACATTTAGAAATATTTTCTTTGAGGTAAGCTAGCCAAAATTTCACTTTTCCTGGCAAAGTTAGCAGGTTGCTTAAATGCTTGTATGCTTAACTACGTCTATCAGAACAAAGTTCATTTGCCAACAAACAAAAACTAAAGCCAACTTTTAACACCCATTCTAATAAGCTTCTTCTCCCTCAAATCTTATTACTTTTGTCTTTCAAGAACTTGTATTTTTTCTCCTCTCCTGCCAAAAAGCCTCTTTGGATTGAGTTCTACTGAGGGGATCCACCAATTATAAGATAATTCAAGTGAGAAAAGATGGCAGATAGAACACTTAGGTACAATTTCAGTAATTCTCTAAACCTTAGTAAGAACACAGAAAAATTCAGGGTTTTCTTCTCCTTCTCTTCTTTCTTTTCCTCCTCTTTTTTTTTCTCCTCCTCCTCCTTTTTTAATGAGAAAGAGGGTGTATGTACATGGGAAGGAAAGAGAAAACCAAGTCTTTTGACAGATGACCTTTATCCTCCAGCTCCCGGGTTACCTAGGACCGTGGCACACACCACTACATCCATGTTCATGTTCAGCCAGGAAGTATACCTGGGCCTCCCACACAGCCTTGGCCACCACACAGTGGCACCCTACTGCTTGTGTGTAATAAATAACTGCTTGGGTTTTTTTTTTTTTTTTTTTTTTTTAATTTTTTTTTAAGAGTGATTTTTGCTATAGGGTGTATGCACTCACCAGAGAAACAGAGACAGAGAGACAGAAAGCAAGAAATCACCCTCCATGAGGGATGGCCACACCGCAATCCTCTCTCCTCCATTCTCCTCTGGATCTTGGGCATGTGTGCACACGTGCCGGTGTGAGTTTTAAACCGCCATGTCCAAGACTCGAACCACGGTCAACTACGTGGGAATGCAGCAATGTAACCATTATGTCATATGCTGGTCCCAGTTTTTCTTCTTGAAAATTAAAGGTTAGAGGTACAAGTGACACACATTCCGACTAGATTCTGAATAGTCAAGTGTTAAAATTAACGTGCAGCTGACATCAAATGTCACCCACTACATAGCAAATTCCTGGGCTACAACAATAAATACGAAACATAATTCCATTTTAAACATTTTGTTTCATTTCTAGATTTTTATAACTAATTTCTTAGCATTGAGAGCTGCTAGACTGATCCTGTGGCTGCTATACTTCATTCTATAAACTCTACAATAGACGCTCACTTTCAAATAAAGTCACTAGAGAATCAAGATTGCTTTTAGCAAGCTTCTCCAGTCTAATACTACCGAGAATGATGGTGTTACCAAATTACTAGGCTTTGTTTCCTATCATATAATAATTGATTGGACAAAAAACTTACCTTCTCTTTAATTCCTAAGGTTAAAGATTTGGTTGATAGTGAGGATGCAATTACACTGAAATAATTCCAAAGTTCTGTGTATTGTCTGGTGAAGATGCTTTCCAAATATTTTCAGATGAGTCCAAGATTGTTGCTCTAACTTTATTTTTTTTTATTTTAATATTTTTAAATGTACTTATTGCTTCTCATGCTCACTTGAGAAAAACGTATCCTTAAACCTCATTCTAAATGTTTAATAATGGAACAATGTAACTGGCTTTCAAGATATTAAAAAATTAATGGATTTGCATCAACATGTCATTTTGTGTCAATGTCAGTAACTTCCTAAGAGTAGAATGATAGTTGTTGGTTTTATTTTTTTTAAGTTTAAAGAGACAGAGATAGAGACAGAGAGGCAGGCATCCCCAGTAGGGCCTTCACACTGTGTTCCAGCCCCAAATCGCAGGCACACACAAGAGTGTGCAGGGGAGTTTCTGGAGGAAAACCCACAACCTTCTCATGTGGGTCAGCCTCAAAGTGTTGTGTTACCTCTGCACCTCTTTTTTAAATTATTTATTTAATTTTATTTATTATTATTACTATTTTTTTAATTTGCCATAGGACATGTATGCTTCCCAGAGAGAGAGAAAGCAAGTTGCCAGGTTCAGGACTCAAATCTCAGTCGATTATGTGGGAGTCTAGCATCTTAAGTACCATGCCACCTGTCAGCCCACCACCACATCTCTTGCCCACCCCCCAATGATAGGATCTTTATGGCAGATATCCTCTAAGGAGTACTTATATACTTCAGGATACATTGGTTTGGTTGCTTCAAAAGGTTCTAGCAAAAGAACTGTTT
>NW_006159512.1:8081135-8103518 GCF_000334495.1 Tupaia belangeri chinensis
CTACAAGCAGTTACTGATTATTAGCTAACACTTCCTGATCCGTTGGTATTGTTACCTGCAGAAGACAATAATTAAGGCTTTTTTATTCAAGCAATCCTTCTTAACACATAATTCTCTTCTATCCTGTTTTAATATTTTGTAGAAGTACATCACAAGACAGTTTCAAAATCTCCTCTGTGTCATGTAATTTTCTTTTATTAAAAAGAAGTTTCATTCCTGGAATCTGGAGTCAATAGTACTGTAGACCTGGGTAAGAAGAGCCCCAGCTCTGAAACTCATGGCTTAAAAGGCCCACTTTGGCCCTTCTGTACTCAATTCTCACCACATACCCTTCTGTACTCAATTCTCACCACACACCCTCCTGTACTATTTAATTTTATTTATCCAGAGAGAGAGCACTCACTCCCCACTGCACACTCTCCTGTACTCACTTCCCACCACACACCCTCCTATACTCACCCACTCCCCACCACACACCTTCCTGTACTCACTTCTCACCACACACCCTCCTGTACTCACCCACTCCCCACCGCACACCCTCCTGTACTCACTCACTCCCCACTGCACACTCTCCTGTACTCACTTCCCATCACACACCCTCCTGTACTCACTTCTCACCGCACACCCTCCTGTACTCACCCACTCCCCCCGCACATTCTCCTGTACTCACTCCCCACCTCACATTCTCCTGTACTCACTCCCTACCTCACACCCTCCTGTACTCACCCACTCCCCCCGCACACTCTCCTGTACTCACTTCTCACCGTACACCCTCCTGTACTCACCCATTTCCCATTGCACATCCTCCTGTACTCACTTCCCACCACACACCCTCCTGTACTCACTTCCCACTGCACACCCTCCTGTACTCACTCACTTCCCACCACACACCCTCCTGTACTCACTTCCCACCATACAAGATAAAGAACACACAGGGCCTAAGGGATGTGCCCACTTGAAGCCTGTGCCTCATCGCCTTCTAGGCCATGATCCAGATAGCTCAGACCATAAAGTCCCTGCCAAATGGTCTGTAGTTCAACACCAGGGCCTTTTCTCAGTCATAATTCCTGAAGGCAGACCATGCCATCAACTGTATGTCCAACCCAAAGAGTGCTGAGAAGTGGCCATTAGTTGGGCATATAGAAGGAACTTGGATGTAGGGCCAGTGGTGTGCATAGGTCTTTCAAAATGCAATTTCTCTCACCCAAGGGTGGGAGAGGAAGGGGCAGGCCTCAGACCAGGCGCTGGCTCTCTCTACCATACCTAAAATTCTAAGAACTCTAAATTAGATCTTGGACTTACAGACCTTCATAAGAATATATTTGTCAGGACCAGCAGTTAGCATAATGGCTATGTCACTGAACTCCCATGTAGCCGACTGCAGTTCAAGTAACGGACCAAGTGGCTTAAACTCATGCTGGGTGCATGTGCGTGTGTGCCCAGGATCCTGACAGGGAATTGAGGAGAAAGGATTGCAGCATGGCCATCCCCCCTGAGGGGTGATTTCTTGCTTTCTGTCTCTCTCCGTCTGTCTGGCGAGTGCACGCACCCTATAGCAAAAACCTCAATATATATATATATATATATTTGTCAAGGTAGAAGGAGAGAGAATATATTTTATTTTGTAAGCTTGCTGCATAACTTTAAAGTATATAGACATATCTGGGCTTCCATTGTATCCCTGCCCCAAGGCCCCAACCCCAACTTCTTATTTGCTGGCACTGCAAGAAAATAAAGTTCATCTTCTACTCTTCTGTTCCAGTCCAAGGAGCTTCTATTACTCTCAAGTCCTTTTAATATTCAATAATTACAATAATTGCAAGCTAGATTATAGACTAAAGTGAATTTACCAAAATAACTATTCGGTGAGGTTTGGCTCCACCTAAGTGGCTAGCTTAGACACCTAGGCATCATCTATAGTTCACCGACTATGAGGAAAAGCAACAGGATTATATCTGATTATACCTGTAAATAATATAGTTTTGAAATAATGGAGGTAAAACATTTTTAAATACCAAGTACCTAAAATATAACAAAATATATATTAAGACCAGACATCAAAAGATCATTCTTACAAGGTAGATTAGGAAGTGATTAGTCATTTTTTTTTAAATGGTCAGAGCATGTATATGCTCACCAGAGAGAGACAAGAGAGACAGAGAGAGAAAGAGGGGGAAAGACCTTTATCCCAATGGGGTGTGGTCACACTGCAATCCCTTCTCCTCCATTTCTCCATCCTGTCAGGATTTGAGGCATGCACACACATATACCCAGCATGTTTTTTTAAGTTGCCAGGGCCAGGATTAGAACCCTTTCAGCTATGAGGAATCCAGCTATGGTTTAGCCTAGAAGACTATGAATTACTGGTTTTATCAACTCTATCACTCATCTTGGTAAAAGGAAATGTTTTAGATAGTCACTCCTTGCTTAATGACAAGTTCCAGTCCTACAACTAGTAAAGTGAATTGATCAATAAGTGAGGAGCTTAAAAGCAGATGTTTGGGGGCTAGCAGGTGGTATGGTAGTTAAGACACTAGACTCTCACATGGCCAGCAGCAGTTCAAGTCCCAGATCTGGTAACTTGCTTTGCTTTCTGTTTCTCTCTGTCTCTCTCTGGACACATGCCCTATAGCAAACTTAAATAATGGTAATAGATAAAATAAATAACTCATGTTTTTTAAAAGCGGATGTCTTGTGGTGTGTCATGACACCATAGGGTATCTATTTTTCAGTAGATAGAATGTAACATGACATTAGAACGACGTAATTCTACCCATACAAAAACATACATTAGATAAGTGCCAGAAAGTGACAAGACACAGCACAATACAGTAATAACTATCTGGTATAATTGTTCCTATTTATTCTGAATACTTCTATGAATGCACAACGAAGAACAAATCTATAAATGAAATATGTAGTCTTGCATGATTGTGAACACCTCATGTACTGAATACTAACCAATTACAGGACTGAGACAAAGTCTGAGAAAGGGGATTCCTAAGATTTATACAGACTGAGAAAGGGGATTCCCTGCACTGGAGAACTGGCCTAAGCCCGTGGGGTCATTAAACAGGCAGGTTGTTAGTGAGGGTCATTAAACAGGCAGGTTCTTAGTTAGTATGTATCCCACTATATACTAACTCTGTGTCCTCATGAGTTGCCCGCTGCTCTTTGCCTCAGTTTCTCCTCTGTAAAAAGCAGTAACAGCACTGACCTCACCGGGTTGTTAAGAGACATCCCTACAAAGCAGCGCAGTGCCTGGCTTAATGTAAGAGCTCACCCCTACAAGATATTTCAGGACCAGTGGTTGGTGTGGTGGTTAAGGTGCTGGGCACTCCCACATGGCTGACCACAGTTTGAGACCCGGACATTGGGGCTTGATTTTTCACTTTTCCTCTCCCTCCCCCCCCCCTCTCTCTCTCTCTCTCTGTGTCTCTAGTCAAATTAAAATAAAGTTAAATTTAGAAAAAAAAAAAAAGGTATTTGGGACCAGCAGTTAGCGTAATGGCTATGTTGCTGGACTCCCACGTAGTTGACCACGGTACGAGTACTGGACCCGGTGGCTTAAACTCACGCCAGGCGTGTGTGCATGCGTGCCCAAGACCCCAAGAGGAGAATGGAGGAGAAGGGATTGCAGCATGGCCATCCCTACTGAGGGGTGATTTCTCGCTTTCTGTCTCTCTGTCTTTCTGGCGAGCGCACGCATCCTATAGCAAAAGCCTCTCAAAAAAAAGAAAAGAAAAGAAAAAAGATATTTGTTTTTACCTGTACAGAGTATGGCTATATGACCAAATAGATATAATATATATGCATATGTTTTATATATATACACATATATATAATAGATAAACACACACATACGTGCATACGAGGAAAGGGGTTTAGAAGTTCCCTGGGATGCATGAAGCATTTCCCCTTAATTGAGCAAACAAATAGTGATAATAAAACACGATTTAATGCATTCCCTTTCTGAGTATCTGCTATACTCAAGAAACCTCAGGGAAGTTGCAGGTTCCTGGGGAGAAATGGAACGGGGGAGGGGGACAGAGGGCAGAGGGATGCGCTCCTATCAGCAGCACAGTTGTTTGGCTCCCTCATCTTGGTTAACTTTAGATACACAAATATTTTGTTCCTAGTTCCTATGTGAATTCACCTGCTCTAGCTTCTTTATTTGTACTACCATCTGGTGGCTTGGTTAATTTTTGACTAACGTCCAGTGAGCAAAGGCTCATTGCCGTGGACCTCGCTAGGTTCCACCATGGTACACCCAGAGAGAACGTTACAGTGAGTCCTGAGCTTCTAAAAATAACCTGGAACCCTATTAGTGGCAGTATTAACCCTTTTCTTTTTTTTTTTTTTTAAGTTTTATTTCTTTGTGAGAGAATGTGCACATGCATGTGAAAGAGAAAGAGAGACACAGGCACTCTTAAAGGTCTCGTCATGCCGAGATCACCTTTTCTTAGCCCCGGGGCTTGCTAGGATCTCAGACACCGCACACCCGGCATGTTTTCAGGTTGACTTGAGACCTTAACCCATGTTCAGCCATGTGACTCTGGCACTGCATTTCCAGTGCTGCCCCACTGAGGCTGGGACAGTATTTACCTCTCTGAAGGACAATTTAGATGTATGTAACTAAAGACTTGAAAGTATACATTTCATGCCTGAATAGTAACTACAATCCTAGAATTAGTCCTGTGAAAATAGGAAAAGAATGTGAAAAATGTACGCACAAGAATATTCATCATAACATTGTTCATAATAGCACGTTAGAAAGAGCTTTTATATCTAATAATGAATGATGGCTCAAACTGGAAGAGTTATTCAACAGAAAAGTATGTGACGAATAAAAATAATAAGTAAGTCTACATTCAATACTATGAAAAGATGATCATAATGTTTTCTTTTAAAAAAATCACATATTATTAAAGAGAACACATGGGATCCCAATTCTCATTTTGGAATACATGACATGTGCATCCACTGTGATACTTGGAACCATGTGTAAGTAGAGATATGTAGGAATAGAAAGATCTCTACCAAAAGAATTAGGGATGGTTTTAGATTTTCTTCTTTATACCTTCCCCACCCCCATACTTTTTTTTAAACAATAATCATATACTACTTTTACGGTCACCAAAAGCTTAAATACCAATCAACCAATCATTGAATCATAAAGAATCTCAACATCTGACTTACTCCTTATCTTGAGCCCTGATGATAATTGCTAGAATGTCCTGGCATCAAAGGAGGGAAGCATACTACTTCTTTTCAGAATAAAGGAAGGCCTAAAATTCTCAGATCAGAGAGCCCTGAGAATTTTCAGGATATGATATCAGGCATACCTAGTTAGCATAACCTTGAGGTCCAGAAACTTTCAATAAAGGGGAAAAAAAAAAAAACCCACACACACACACTTCTCTGATATGGGTTCTCTTAAACAGTATAGGTACTATACAAACATTGAGGTTAACAAAAAACTTACTGCAGTGGATAATCTGGATGCCAATGTCATCTCCAAGTTCCCTTTGAGACCAAGAAGTGCAGGAACTAAAATGAAAACTTCTGTTACTTTTTTGAATACCTCCCAGTGCTGTAAGAAAAAAATAACAATTTTTAATACTCTTTAAAAGAAAACACTTCAAGACAGACATTTCTAAAAAATCTCAGCTTCCTTCCAAGTTTGCCTATTTTGAATGATTTTCATTTAGCTTAAGCCTACCCTTTTGAGCTTCAAAGCTTTGAGTTTCTTTCAAGTTCGGAACATTTGCATTCAAGTTGGGGATGACAGCTGATACAGTTCCTATGTCCCATTCCACAAATGGCTTGCTACACAACTCGGATACTCTTAAATGCTTCTTTATCCCTTTAGGATGGCAAGTGAGAATAGCTAGTGGGCATGAGCAAAGACACTGAAACCAGATTGTCTGGATTTGAATCTTAGTTCAACACTAATTACAGCAACCTCTCAGGACAATTTTAGTCCTGTTATTAATTTCACAAGTGAAGAACTAAACATTCAGAAGCTAAATGACTTTTTCCAAGGTCAATGATGGGACCTAGTGTTGATGTCAGGAGTTCTGAATGGTTCCATGTTCTGGTGTCCATTTTAAATGTGAGACAGAGAGGATACAGAACACAGGATCATAAGAAGAGCACTGGGGGGACCAGCAGTTAGCGTAATGGCTATGTCGCTGAACTCCCACGTAGTCGACCGTGGTTCGAGTCCCGGACCCGGTGGCTTAAAACTCACACCAGGCGTGTGTGTGTGCGTGCCCAAGATCCCGAGAGGAGAATGGAGGAGAAGGGAATGCGGCATGACCATACCCCCTGGGGGGTGATTTCTCGCTTTCTGTCTCTCTGTCTCTCTCTGTCTGGCGAGCGCACGCGCCCTATAGCAAAAACCTCTCAAAAAAAAAAAAAAAAAAAAAAAAAAAAGAAGAGCACTGGGGCCACCAGGTTGCATGGAGGTTAAGGCACTAGATCCCACGTGGCCAGCTGCATGACTTGAGTCCCAGGCCTGGCAGTTTGAAAAATCACAATAAGGTGTATATGTGTGCGTGCTCAAAATCCTGAGAGGAGACTAGAGGAGAAGGGATTGCGGTGTGGTCACTCCCCCTAGGAGGATGATTTCTTAGTCTCTCTCTCTCTCCAGTGAATGCAGGCCCCTATAGCAAAACTCTAACAACAACAACAGCAAAAAGGCACTAAACCAGAAGTGAGACTTCTGCATCTAGGCGGATTTCTCATTGCTTGGCTATGTGATGAGAGATCATGAACTGTGTGCAATCTGGTGTGTCTCTTGTTAGAGAGATGAGTTGTGTGTATTTCTCATCGCAATTCTTCACCATGAAATGAAGATAGTATCTATCCTGCCTAGCCTCCAAAGGAAACCGTGGTAATAAAAATAACAAAGATTAAAGCACTTTCTACATTGAGGAGGCCACATACACATCTCAACATCACAAAGTGATATTTTTCAAATGCCATTAAGAGGTGATTGTCCAAGTGAGAGATTTTATGAATTAGGCATATTAACTTTCTATTTTTTTGTTTGTTTTTTTTGTTTTGTTTTTTGAGAGGTTTTTGCTATAGGGCGTGTGTGCTTGCCAGACAGAGAGAGACAGAGAGACAGAAAGCAAGAAATCACCCCCCAGGGGAGATGGTCATGCCACAATCCCTTCTCCTCCATTCTCCTCTCGGGATCTTGGGCACACACGCACATGCACCCAGCGTGAGTTTAAGCCACCGGGTCCGGGACTCAAACCGCAGTCGACTACGTGGGAGTCCAGCGACATAGCCATTATGCTAACTGCTGGTCCCAGGCATATTAACTTTCTACCAAAAAAATCAAGAACACGCATCTTTTCACTAATACCAAAACATGTAAGAAAAGTAAAACTCAAGTCCATCAGATAAATAAAAAATTCTATTTGTTCCCAAAGTTTCTCCAGAGGGTGATCCAAACATGTAAAGAACTGAGACCTAAAAAGAGTTTAGGAAATATTTATCAGATCAGTCTTTCTAAAATTCTGATTCAAAGGATTTGCAAAGGAAATCCCTCCAGGATTCAAACCAATTAAAGGATAGGCCTCAAAAAGTGCCGGAGATACAGTAGTACCCCAGGTTTATAGTCTTAAAAACTAATAAGCAAGGGCCAGCAGGTGGTGTGGTGGTTAAGGATGCTGGACTCCCACATAGCTGACCGTGGTTCGAGTCCTGGACTTGGTAGCTTGCTCGCTCACTCTGTCTCTCTCTTCTTCCTCCCACCCTGGTCAAATTAAAAATTATAAATAAAAAAATAAATAAAGTTAAATAAAATAATTCTTTTGTTTTTGGAGAGGTTTTTGCTCTAGGGCGTGTGCACTCACCAGACAGACAGAGAGAGACAGAAAGATAGAAAGCGGGAAATCATCTCCCAAGGGGGATGGCCACGCCACAATCCCTGCTCCTCTATTCTCCTCTTGGGATCTTGGGCACGCATGCACACACACCCGGCGTGAGTTTAAGCCACCGGGTCCGGGACACGAACCATGGTCGACGACATGGGAGTCCAGCGACATAGCCATTATGCTAACTGCTGGTCTCCAAAATAATTATTTAAAAAACAACAACAACAACAAAAAAAAAACCCACAACACTAATAAGCAGGGGCTGGCACGTGGCATGGTGGTTACAGCGCTGGTCTCTCACACGGCCAACCATGGTTTGGTTGTTCATGTGATCCTGGAGGCTTACTTTCTCACTCTCCTTTTCTCTCTGTCTGTCTCTCTCTGGTCAGAATTAAAGAATGATGATAATAAATAAAATTTAAAATAAATAAAATTTTAAAAACTAATAATCAAACAACTTAGTCAACAGCTTTAATGGGTTAAGGATTCTGGTGTGCTAGTGGAATACTATCTTACAGAGATAATGGAGATAGCAATGTAATAATGATGAATAACAGATGATAATAATAAATATTAACAATATCTAATATTCACTGACTTTCTGTTACATTCCAGGCACTGTTCTTTAGGCATTCTCATTTAATCTTCACAACAAACCTATGAGATAGGCATTATTTTTATCAGATCTCAGACATAATCAATCTACTTAGATGATTTTAGATGCAACAAAACAATATCCAAACATCTCTATTGGCCATGTCCCATCACACCAGTCCTATTTATTAAGTAGTTAAATCCAAACAACTTAATATATGTTTATTTCTTGGACCAGCAGATGGTGTAATGGTTACATTGCTGGACTCCCATGAAGTTAAACATGGTTCGAGTCCAGGACCCAGCAGCTTAAAACTCATGCCAGGTGCATGCACGTGTGTATCCAAAATCTCGAGGAGGATGGGAGAGAAGGGATTGTGACGTGGTCAACCCCCCTGGGGAGTGATTTCTTGCTTTCTAGCTCTCTATCTCTCTCTGTCTTTCTGGCAAGCATACACACCCTACAGCAAAAATCTCTCTTAAAAAAAAAAAGGATAAGTGCTTATTTCCTAATAATTTAGTAGCCATTTAAAGAAATAACACAAATAAATTGAAAGAAATATTTTCATGTCCCCTTTATGTAAATACAAGTTTTTTACTAATGGGATGTGTGTATCTGTTGGGCACTGTACAAATTCTCATACCTTGGAATCGAAAACTCTTCCCTACATTTCTTGTTTTATGTTGGTTTTGGGACATTTGCTTTTTATCATAGCACTGTAGAAAACTCAGTTTTGCACACATGTCACCAAATGGAATGGGATGGAATGGAATGGAATGGAATGGAATTTCATGTTGAAACATTAAACCACCTTTAGCAAGTATTCTGCATGGTGTCCAAGAGATGTCACCGTGCTTTGCTCAAAAATTTAAAATATTCCTGGGGTGTCCTGACACATAGTTTGGGAACTATGAGAGCAGGGAGATGCAGTATAACACAGAAGTCAACAGGAAAGCTCTGAAACCAGATGACCTAGGTTGAAATTCAGATGAAACTACTTATTGTTTGATTTGGGGAAAATGATGCTTTACTTTTTCATCTAGAATGGGAACATAATATATCAGCCTCATTAAGACTGTGCTCTAGGCTGGGCCTGCACACAGTAAGGGATTGAGTGCTTCTTGGATGTAACACCAAGTTGCACACAGTTCATTTTCCCGTCAGGAGGACAGAGAGCTGGTGCCAAAAATAATGTTTACCTCCTTACAGATTTTGCCATGATATAGGCATGTCCTCTGAGGCTCTGAGAGTGCTACAAACTGCCAAACCTGCCCTAAAGGAACTCAGCTTCTAGTCTCACCTGATCTTGTGCTCCTGTCAATAATGCAGAGTCTCAGGTAAGCACGTGTATGTTAAACATAATGCCAGAGTGCTTACATAAAAACTAGGCTCAAAATCTAAGAATCGATTTAATATCCAAAGGGTAAATAAAAATGAAAAAATATGTAAACAATAATAAAGTTGAAGAACACATCTGTAGAGTCCTAACTTTAAGATAACAGGGAAAAAATTAATTGGTAAAAGCAGCTTATGCAATTTTTAAAAATACCTATGCTTAGAACCAGCCACTAGCATAGTGGTTAAGGTGGCTGGTGCCCACATGGCCAATTGTGCAATATGAATCCCAGACCTGACGGCTAGAAAAACATGGCCAGCAATGTATGTGTGCGTGCCCAGAATCCCAAGAAAAGAATGGAGGAGAAGAGACTGCAGCATGGCCAATTTGGAAAGATGTCCAAGGTTTTTGTTTTGTTTTGTTTTGGTAGAGGATTTTGCCTTAGGGTATGTGCGCTCTCCAGAGAGAGATACAGAGACAGTGAAAAGGAAAGTAAGCCATCACCTCCCAGGGGAATGACCAGGCCACAATCCCTTCTCCTCCATCTTCCTCCCAGGATCTTGGGCACACATTCACACATGTCTGGAATGAGTTTCAAGTCACCAGGTCTGTGACTTGAACCGCCATCAGTCATGTGGGAGTCCAGTAATGTAACCACTACGCCGTCTACTGGCTCAGTGGCTAAGGTATTTTATTAAGCAATGAAAATAAGTTGCAGAACAATATATATAGCATTTCATTTTTAACTTTTGAAAAAATAAATTTTCACATATGTATATACAACATGTAAGCAAAGAAAAGATCAGCAAGTATCCACAGCAAACTCTTAACAAAGGTAATTTTTGGAAGTAAGGAGAATTTTCATTTAGCAATGAGGATTAGGGAAGACTCTTCATCTTTAAATTAATTTTAGTGACTACTTGTTAATTTTTATTGAAAAAAATAAAGACTTTGGGCCAGCATGTGGCATGGAGGTTAAGGCACTAGATCCCACATGGCCAACTGCTGGATTTGAGTCCAGGATCCCGGGAGCTTGAAAATCATGCTGGGTAGATGTGCATGGGTGCCCCAAATCTAGAGGAGACTGAAGGATAAGGTCCTGAGGGATGACAATTCTTCGGGGGGGGGGGCGCAATTTATCATATCACTTTCCCTGTGTGGCAAGCATTTTTTTGCCCTACAGCAAAAAAAAGAAAAAGAAAGAAACTAATTTTTTTAAAAGAATATAAATATTACATTTAATTTTCCCCCTTTGCTTTTAAACAGGGTCTCACTATGCTGTAATTCTCCTGCTGCAGCCTCCTGAGTAGCTAGGATGACAGGTGCACACCACCACATTCAGCTTTTTTTATGGTGGTCTGGGGTTTGAACCCGTCTCCCATGTGGCTTCAGCCTCTTCAGTAGCACAGTCTACTGACACATGCCACAATGGTTAGGTCTGGGTTTTTCTTTTAACCAATCAATTTATGGGTCTGAGAAAAGAGTTATCTTATGGCCAAAATGACTATTCTTTTAGAACTTCTAATGGAAGAAAAAAAAAAAAGCACCACCTATAAACAGCAGATTCTCTACAATAGTCCATATTCATTCATTTTACTAACATATATTAAATTCAAAGTTTGAGAACTGTAACCTACATAAAGGATCTTGAACAGATAGGTTACAAAAAAGGTAGTGAGGTTAAACAAAGACGAGAACCCACCTGTACTATATCCAAAACCATGCCTGCTGAGACGGTTCCAAAACCAGCTAGCAAAAATGGCACCAGTATTTGCAATGCCATGATGCCACTGGATTCCTTCGGTAATTTTTGGCTAGTCTCCACAATAGCGTCTTCCTCGCCATCGCTAGACGCATCCTCATCTTGTAACATGGCCGTGGTTTCTGAAGCCTCCCGTCCGTCACAGTAATTGTAGTTGGCATAGTCGTCATACTTGGGGCTACAGCTAGATGGCGTGTGCCCATTATTGCCATGGAAAGACTGCTCTGAAAAGCTGTGATACTCCATGTGCTGCTCGGATCTGTTACTGAATGTCTGCACTGCAGTGGATAATCCATCTTGCCAGATGCCATTTGCTTTTTTGTGCCTGTCTTCTTGGTTTTTTTGGTAAATTACTGGAACCATACTCAACAGTAAGTTCAGAAACTTATCAGATTGAACTGTATTTAAATGAAAAGTCCAGTCTGCAAAACCTCCTCCGCTGCTTGGACCACCACTTGTTTTCTTAGTAATGGATCTTCCTTTACTATTAGTCATATTGTCATCGCAAAAGACCCTGTACCCCTTAGATCTCAAGCTTTATGAACCACAGGGGATGAATCAGAACCCCACAAACGCTGGATTAAATTAAGTTGCCGACTTCATCATGGAGAAAATGATTCCACTAATAAAAGATGTTTAAAAATTCCACAGAGGGAATGGATCTGGAAAAAAAATAATATTAAAAAATCAAATTAACTATTTTGATGCTTAGATTTTCATAACTGAAGGTGTAAAACATGTGTGTCCTTAAGCTACCCCTAAGGTACTGATACTGTATTTTGAGGGCTTCAAACCTAACTGCTTTGTGCCATACAATTGCTGTGCATATAGAAATAAAATATAGGGCTATTTGTTGTGTTCAATTTTGGTTAAAAGAGTTCCTTGGAGGCCAGCAGCTGGTGTAGTGCTTGAGGTGCTGGACTCCCACATGGTCGACCATGGTTCAAGTCCCAGACCCAGAGTTTGAAACTCACACCAAGCACATGTGTGTGCATGCCCAAAATCCTGAGAGGAGAATGGAGAAGGGATTGCAGTGTAGCCATCCCTCCGAGGGTGATGGGCCCTATAGCAAAAATCTCCCAAAAAAAATAAAATAAAAAAGAGCTCTTTATATTTGCACACATTATGTGATTAATACCCATGGAAGGTCTTCAACTGACTCTAGAGTTGTACGGTGCACATGTTTATTAAATAAAATTATAGCTTCTCTTACTATAGAGAGGCTTTGGAAATAAATTGCTATATCCCTTTACATCTGTCAGTATACAACAGAAGTTAAGGTATATGGCATTATGCTTTAAACATTACATAATAAACAATGTTACTTTATTTTACAACTTAATATACACTTTGTTACTAAACCAGCCCCATAATGCAAAGGTTAAGCCCCATGAATAGGGAGCCAAATCCCACATGGCCTACTATGGTTTGAGTCCCAGCTCCAGCTGCTTAAACACATGACAAGCATGTGCACGTGTTAAAAATCCTGTAGTTTACGGAAATAGAAGAAAAAGAAGTGTGGTGTGACCATGTGCCATCTGGGGTCTCTCTCTCTCTCTCTCTGGTAAGTATATGTGCCCTCTGGCAATACACACACACACATATAGATATTAGGTCATTGGGATAGTCATGATGTTTTCTTTTTTTTTTTTAGAGAGAGAGATTTTTGTTATAGGGTGCTTGTGCTCACCAGACAGAAAGAAAGAGTAAGCAAGAAATACCCCCTGGGGGGATGGCCACACTGTAATTTCTTCTCCTCCACTCTCTTCTCAGGATCCTGGGCATGCATATACACACACACCTGGTGTGAGTTTCAAGCCACCAGGTCCAGGACTCGAACTATGACTTTTGCATAGAAAAACATGTCATGACTGGGACCAGCAGGTAGTGTAATGGCTATGTCACTGAACTCCCATATAGTCGACTGCAGTTTGAGTCCCGGACCTGGTGGCTTAAACTCACACCGGACACATGTGCGTGCGTGCCCAAGAACCCAAGGAGAATGGAGGAGAAGGGATTGTGGCGTGGACATCCCCCCTTGGGGGGTGATTTCTCGCTTTCTGTCTCTCTGTCTCTCTCTTTCTGGCGAGTGCATGCACCCAGTAGCAAAAACCTCTTCAAAAAGAAAAAGAAAAACATGTCATGACTTTCCTGACAACTTTATATGTGTATGTATATATATACATATATACACACACATATACATATATGAATGTTTTGTTATTATAATGTTAAGATGATGTTCACTGCAAAAACATTTGGTAAATATCCTGAAAATACTGTCTAGGGCATTTATTTCATGTATAAAATTAGGATGGAGTTATAGTAATAACATACAAAAAAATTCATTTCCCTCCATTTCTCCAACCTGTCAGGATTTAAGGCCTGCACACACATATGCCAAGACTGTTTTTAAGCCTCTGGGGCCAAGATTCGAACTGTGGTCAGCAATGTAGGATCTGGCTCTCTATGCACAGTGCTTAATCGCCATGCTAAGGAGCCAGCCCAAGTATATAGTTTAACACCAAAAACATGGAAAGGGCCCAGCACACTGGCACTGTGGTGGCATGCTGCTTCTCCATGCTGGAGTTGTAGGGAAGGTGGGGTTCAGTTCAAGGCTCTACTTTGTACATGCTGAGCACACGCACGCGTGACTGCCATCCTGGCTGACTTGGAAGGCTGGAGGCTGGACTGTGGCGTGAGATCCTGCTGAGGGTGCTTGTCTTTCTCTCTCTCTCACATGAAAGAGAGTAACTTAAAAAGAAAATAGAAAGAACAAAGTCTCAGACTAAAGGGCAGCCCTTTTCACTGAACAAATCTAGATTCATGACAAAATTCACTCCGTGTTCCTTGTGAAAGTTTTGTAATGATTCACCACTGGTCTACAGAGTCCGTCAGAGGACCGTCAGCTTAACAGAAAAATAAACTTAACAGCAGACACTCTTAATGAATTCAACTTTAGGTACAAAAACAAAACCACTAATGCTATTTTTTTAAACTTTGCCATAGGGTATGTATGCTCAATAGAAAGAAACAGAGAGAGAAAGAAAGCAAGTGAGCGCTCCCACGGGGCATGATCATGCCGCAATCCCTCCTCCTCCATTTCCCCACCACAGTGGGATTTGGGGCAAGCACACACACATGTGTTTTCTGAGCTGTTAGGGCCAAGATTTGAACCACATGGTCAGTCATGTGGTATCCAGGTTCCTTAGCCACTACACCTTGGGGTTGGCCCAATATCGGTTTTTTTTTTTTTTTTAGAGATTTTTGCTATAGGGCGCGAGAAATCACCCCCAAGGGGATATGGCCATGCCACAGTCCCTTCTCCTCCACTCTCCTCTCGGGATCTTGGGCATGTTTGCACACGCGCCCAGCATGAGTTTAAGCCACTGGATCTGAGACTCGAACTGCGGTCAAATACATGGGAGTCCAGCAACATAGCCATTACACTAACTGCTGGTCCCTATTTCCTAAAGTTAAGAAAAAGTAGTAAGTGCTCATTATACGTGTAGCTCTACTAAATCTGAATGCCAAAGAAACTGCCCATCGTCCCAGAGGATGCATTTTATTTCACTGCCAAGGTTAAATAACACAGAAAATCCAGCAGACCTGGTAGACAACAGATATGGTCATGCCTAATTACTAAGCAAAGCATCAGATGGAAGTGTAACTTTGTTATCTTCTGATAACAATTAATAAGTGTTGTAATCTATCAGCAGTAATGATCACATTTAGTCAAAAAAACTCAAAACTTACTGAGTAGGTGATATTATTTGTATAAATACACTAAAAACCACAGTTATGTCTGTCTCTCTCTCACACACACACAAAGTAAAATAATTTGATTTACAAATTTTTTTTTTTTTGCCACTCTGAAAGTACACATTCTACACCTTTCATTTTCTGTTTTAAGGACATGTCTGTCTTCTAGGTTTCTATTTACTGTGAAAACATACATAGTTACAAAACACGATGAATACATTATGTGCTTAGTTCAGGGAGGTTTTTTTGTTTTTGTTTTTGTTTTTGTTTTTTTACCAGACTTTTGCTATAGGGCATGTGCGCTCGCTCAGTGGAGAGGCAGAAAGACAGAAAGGGAAAAATGCCCACGCCACAATTCCTTCTCCTCTGTCTGCCTCTTGGGATTTGGGGTGTACATCCACACGCGGCTGGCATGAGTTTCAAGTTGCCAGGTCCAGGATTCAAACCGTGGTTGGCCATTTGGGGAGTCCAGCAACATAACCATTACACCATCTGCTGGTCCCAGCTTTCAGAGAGGTTATGCAAAACAAAAGCAGAACTTGGCTGATCTTATTATACAAATGATTTCCTTGTTTCGTAAAAATGTTTTGTACATTCTTTTTAATAACACCATGTAACTAAATGTTCAATTACATAATAGGCTTATGAAGGTAAGGATTATGCCTATTTAATTTGCTTTTTACAGCAACTAAACAGCAGGATGACTTCACGATCTCTCATTTTTCTTCAACTCCTTAAGATCAAAAGCTGTGTAAACTTCAGTCTTTACTTTTTGAGAAGTCTCAATAAAATTATGTCACATCAAAGAAATCTATCCAAATTAATGCAGAATTAGGGACACAGAGGAAAAAAAGTCAAAATTAAATGACTAAAATACAATTAGCACTCTTCCTACAACATGTAGTTTTTTAAGAAGAACTTTTTAATGTTCAGAATATCCATTTGGTGTCCTACCACCGATTTCCAATAACAGAATGTCTTATTTCCTGTGATAATTAACATATCACGTGGACCTCAAAAATTAACAACACAGTAATGCAAAAGAAACTTTCAGAATTCCAGTGTACTGTCACTGCCTCAGATGTAATTCACGGTTTCCAGTTAAGAATGCATCTCTGGGTTGCCACGTGATTGCGCAGTAGGGATATCAACTGGACCCACCGGGAAACTCCTGAGTCCCTGTCCGAGACCTTTCTGAAGACACCAAGCACATGTGCGTGTTCCCATAATCTGGGCTGGCTGGGATGGGATGGATGGAGGTACGAGGACCTTACTGGGGTGTCTCGCTCTCTCTCTCCCGGGGTGGGGGGAACACTTTTTGTGGGAAGCTGCACACCAGCGAGTCTGCCGAGGTTTCTCAGAGAGCAAACAATTACCATGATTGGTTCCCTTCTAAAAACCTGACCTTCGAAACCTTGCTCTGATTGGCCACTAGAATCCCTCAAATTTGCATATCCGGCACCTCATGATTGGTCCAAAAGCAACCAATCATAACCCACCATTAACAACCAATCAGGGCCCACCATTTACAACCCACCAGAGTGTATATAACCACGATGCCTGGCCCACAGTAGCCAGACGACGACGACGACGACCGAGACGACGACAATGACCAGGAGGACGACAACTGAAGAGCCTGAAGAGCTGAAACACCGTGCAGTCTCCAGACGACCCTGAAGATCCTGAAGAGCTGACACTGCATCGTCTACAGACGACCTGGGAGACCCTGAAGAGCTGTAACACTACATCGTCTCCGGACGACCCTGAAGAGCTGTGATACCGCATCATCTCCGTGCTGCTCGCAGTAGACGACGCGTCCCTTAAGAGCTGTGACACTGCGTCGTCTCTGTGCTGTACCGTGCTGCCCACAATAAACAGACGACACTGTCGTCTCCGTGTTGTAACACTACGCTGCTTGCCCCGGCTCTCACTCCTTCACTCAGGAAACCCGTTCGGCTGTCCCCCCGGGTCGGGACAACTTTTAAAAAGCATGCAGAGCCACACAGTGGTGCAGAGGTAGTGTCACTGGCCCACATAGGGAAGGTCCTGGATTTGGGCCCCAGGACCACCCTGGGCACAATTCACCGTGCCCATGGCGGTGGAACATGGCTTGAAGACACAGTTGAGGATCCCTCTCTCTCCCCTTCTTGGAAGAAATAAAGAAATAAAAATTTAAGGCACATGCAAAAAAAGAGTGTACAACTAGGGAGGCAAAGTATCTGAATATTTTTTGATCACTTCTTCTAGCTTACCAAGAAAAGGGATCGATCTGTCCCTAGCAACAATTTTTTTTTTTGGAGAGGTTTTCACTATAGGGCACATGCACTCGCCAGAAAGAGAGAGAGAGATAGAGAGAAATCACCCCCCAGGGGGGATGGCCACGTCACAATCCCTTCTCCTCCATTCTCCTCTCGGGATCTTGGGCGGGCACGCACGCATACGCACCCGGCATGAGTTTAAGCCGCCGGGTCCGGGACTTGAATCACAGTCGACTACATGAGAGTCCAGCGACAAAGCCATCACGCTAACTGCTGGTCCCACCTAGCAACAATTCTAAAGAACAAAGATCAACTGAGCTGGTAGCTGGTCACTGACTGTCCCCTGGACTTTAGAGGTACAAGATGGTTTCAACAACAGCTGAGTTAAAACAATTTACATCCTTTATCCTACAACTGTATCATTATCCAGCTCATTCTAAAGGACTTGACAATTCAAATATAAGAAATATTACCTCTAGAGACCAGCAGGTGGTATAATGGTTTCGTCGCTGGATTCCCACATAGTCGGTCATGGTTCGAGTCCCAGACAAGCAGGTTAAAACTCACGCCAGGCACACACGCGTGCATGCCCAAAATCCCAAGAGGAGAATGAAGGAGAAGGGACTGAGGTAAGGCCATCCCATCCCCTCCCCACTGGGGGTGATTTCTTGCTTTCTGTCTCTCTGTTTCTCTCTGTCTCTTATGCAAGCACACATGCCCAATAGCAAAAATCTCTCTCTCAAAAGGAAAAAGAAACATTACCTCTACACACTGTCCTCCCTTCTTAAAAGGCTCACCTGTAAAGTATAATAAAGTATTGGGTCTTCGGAAAAGTCAAGACATATTTTTCTATGCAAAAATGCGTTGTGACTTTTCCAACGACCCAATATATTATCTTTTTTATTTTCCTGGCTGAAATAGAGTTAGCACATAAGAAAAATCTTGACTTCTTCAGAAATGTTTTACTTTAGCTGAATTCAAGAATTTATATAAGGGGGCCAGCAGGTGGCATGGTGGTTAAGGCACTGGACTCCCACATGGCCAACCACAGTTTGAGTCCCAGACGTGGTGGTTGCTTTCTCACTCTCTCTGTGTTTCTCTCTGGAGAGTATGTGTGTCCTATAGCAAAATTTTAAAATAACAATAATAAATTAAATAAATAATTCTTTAGAATAAAAAAGAACTTACATAAGTTTAATTTAGGTAGTAGGTAGTTATGTCAAACTTTCTGGGATAAGTTGGAAAACACGGCAGAAGAATGAAAGGGCAATTAGCTGCTTTGTCAGTAACACCGAACTGCTGCAAAACTGGTGGCTTTGATACTCTTTTGCACGTACACAAAAGCTTGAAAAGTCATGGATATAGTTCAGCTACTGCTGTCGGAAAGCTAGCTCATTCTGCAGAACACTCACTCATTTCCAAGGTTGCCTACGGACAGAAAAGGTATCAATCCTAGCATTTCTGTACGCCTGAAACATGTGACACCAGCAGATGGCATAATGGTTACATTGCTGGATTCCTTCATATTTGACTGGGATTTGAGTCCCAGACCCGGCTGCATAAAACACGCCAGGTACATGTGTGTGCATGCCTAAAATCCTGAGAGGAGATTGAAGGAGAAGGGTGGTGTGGCCATTCCCCATAGGGGGTGGTTTCTCACTTCCTATCTTTTTGTCTGTCTCTGTCTCTCCGGCGAGTGCATGTGCCCGACAGCAAAAATCTCTCTTGGGGGAAGAAAAAAAGATAGCTACACATTTGTGAAGAATTTAAGCCTAGAGAAATAGCAGTGGGGATAATGTAACTTCTGTATAATAAACCCTCAGTATATCGTATATCTCCAATAATTTCTCAAATGAAATCAGACCCTGATGGTGCTCTCAGAATCACAACCCGCAACTTCCTCCTCTTCCAAAAAAATTAAGAGGTTTTTTTTTTTTTTTTTTTTTTTTTTAAGACTCTTCATTTGGAAGAAGGCTCTATCAAAAACAAGTCAATGAATCAACTAAACATAACCCACAGTTAGACTACCTCCACTTACTGAGAAAATGTTGACAGAATAAATACAGTATGTGTCCAAAGAACTGGATTATATAAACAGAGTACAGTTCATCCTATCCAGTGCCATTCAGTCCAGTGGTCTCATCCCCTAAACAACCAACTGAAAAGCAAAAATAATCCAATCATTTAACTGGGGCTTTTGATCACATTGATAGTAAGACATAAACAACTTTTATAATAAGAAGCGATCACCGAAAGTATTTTTTAAAGAATTATTTAATTTTATTTATTATTATTATTCAATTTGACCAAAAAGAGACAGAGAGAAAGGAAGAGTGAAAGTAAGTCACCAGGTCCAGAACTTGAACTGTGGTCGACCATGTGGGAGTCCAGTGCCTCAACCACCATGCCATCTACCAGGCCCCTATTACCAAAAGTATTAATGCCACTGTTTAAACAAGTCAATGAATGGATGGATAGCAGATAAGTTGAATCAAAGAACTCTGTTTTTTATTGCTGCTATTTTTAATTGCCAAAAGGCACACATGCTCTCCAGAGAGAGAGAAAGAGAGAGAGAGGGAGAAGACACCCTCACTTGGGTGTGGTCACTTCGCAGTCCCTTCTCCATCTTTCCATGCTGTCAGGATTTGGAGCAAGCATGCACATGTGCCCTGCATATTTTTCAAGCTACTGGGATCAGCATTCCAAACACAGTCGGCCATGTGAGATCCTGCTCCCTTAAGCACTAGGCTACATGGCCAGCCCAACGAACCCTTGTTTTGAAGTTGGCAAGTGCTTTCAAACAACCACAGGTTATGTTTCCTCTATTTTATGTTAAGCATTTCTTACATGTATCTTTTTTTTTTTTTAAATTTTAACTACCAAACCCTTAATAATGCTTCCTTGTAACCGGTAGGTAAAATTCATAATTTCCTACAAACTAGTTCAGAGAATATTACCTCGGCATCATCCAGCACCTCTTTCTCTGTATAAAGTCACATTAATTTTTATTTAGAAATTACAGCTACAGAAAGCCTCACCACCGAAAATGGGTGCTTTGTTTCTCTTCAAGATAGAGTCATCACTTTTATGTCAGCAATGAGAAAATTTACAGGTACATCTGAAACGCAAATCTTAGCAATTCATTCATCTAACATTATACTCCTAGTTTTTTTCTCTGATACTAATTTTGTACTTCTATTTTTTAAAATCAACATTTCTTGTAGGTGTTTTTTTATAAGCTGACTCAACACCTTTGCATAACAAGACAGAGTACATAAGAAGAAAATATAAATAATGCATTTCGTTACGTGTTTCTCTGGCACTTAAAATATGAAATAGCTAAATTTAGAAACGAAATAAGTACAATCCCTCAGCATTTCAAATGAGTAAAGCTTGTTACTTAGAATCATATGAAAGTACATTTTTGGGTCAGCCTAGTAGTCTACTGCTTAAGGGAGCCAGATCCCACGTTCCTGACCACGCAGCTCAAATCCTGGCCCTGGTAGTTTGAAAATTATGCCAGGTGCATGTGTATGCATGTCCAAAATCCCAACAGGAGGGAGAAATGAATAAGGGATTGAGGTGTGACCACACCCCATTAGGAGGTGCTTTCTGTCTCTCTTTCTTTCTCTCTCTCTCACTAGCACTCTCTTATCTTGGGTGTTCTCTGGCAAAATTAAAAGTGTTTTTGTTTTTGGTTTTTTTTAGGTTTTTGCCATAGGGCACATGCACTAACCAGAATGACAAAGAGAGACAGAGAGAAGGAAAGTTAAAAATCATTCTCCCAGGGGAGATGGCCATGCTGTAATCCCTTGTTCATTCTCTTGGGATTTAGGGCACACACATGCACCTGGTATGATTTTCAAGCTGCCAGGTCCAGGATTCAAACTGTGGTTGTCCATATAAGAATCCAGCACCTTAACCACAACGCCACCTACCAGAAAGTACACTCTCATACTTTGCCCCTATACTTTCACACTTCAAATTTTTTTTAAGCTTACTTATTTCTTAAAGAAAGAAAGCGACAGGAACTCCCAACAGGCTCTTGTCATGCCATGATACCAACCCCTCCTCAGTCTTTTACTCAGCCACGGTCACAGGTACCCACCTGTGTGTCCTCCATGCACATCAATCCAGGAACCAAACGCAGGGTGACCCCATATGGCTCCAGCATCACACAGTGGAGTCCCTATCACCTTTGGCACCAAAGCTGGACCTCTTAGAATTTAATTTACGGCAGACCAGCAGTTGGCATAATGGCTCTGTTGCTGGACTTCCACATAGTCAACCACGGTTCGAGCCCTGGACCCGGTGGCTTAAACTCACACCGGGCATGTGTGAGTGTGTGACCAGAATCTAGAGATAAGAATGGAGGGGAAGGGACTGCGGTGTGGCCATTCCCCCTGGGGGGTGATTTCTCACTTTCTGTCTATCTCTCTATGTCTTTCTAAAAAAAATAAATAAATATTTTTTTTAAAAGGATGTAATTTAAGGCATAGCGGCTAAGGTGCTGGACTACCATATGGCTGATCGCAGTTCAAGTCTCAGACCCAGCAGCTTGATACTCATGACCAGGCGCATATCTGTGCAAGCCCAAACTCCCAAGGAGAGAATGGAAAATAAGGGATTGCAGGGTGGCCATAACCTTAGGGGCTGATTTCTCACTTTCTCTCTGTCTCTCTGGTGCAGCAAAGATCTCCCTTAAGAAGGGGGAGGTAGGAGGCCAGCGGGTGGCATGGTGGTTAAAGCACTGTAAACTCCCACATGGGCAACCACGA
>NW_006159512.1:8104012-8110118 GCF_000334495.1 Tupaia belangeri chinensis
TTGGTGTCTTGCTTTCTCATTTTCCCTCTCTCTCGTGCTCTGTGCCTCTCTCTGGTCAAATTAACATAAATGAATGAATACATAAAATTAAATATAAATAATTCTTTAAAAAAAAAGAAAGAAATGTTTCCAGAATTTTAAGGTACAGAAAAGATGCCCATAGCTCAAAGTTTAAAAGAAAAGAAAACCAAAAACTTTTAAAAGAAAAACAAAAATTTTTTCTAAGAATTATTTTACAGTAGTTAGTGTAATGGCTATGTCGCTAAACTCCCATGTAGTTGACTGCAGTTCGAGTCCCAGACCCGGTGGCTTAAACTCACACCAGGCGCATGTGCGTGCGTGCCCAAGAACCCGAGAGGAGAATGGAGGAGAAGGGATTGCAGTGTGGCCATCCCCCTGGGAGGGTGATTTCTCGCTTTCTATCTCTCTGTCTCTCTCTGTCTTTCTGGAGAGCACACACACCCTATGGCAAAAACCTCTCTGCAAAAAAAAAAAAAAAAAGATAATTATTTTATTTAACTTTATTTATTTTATTTGCTTACTTATTTTAATTTGACCAGAGAGAGACAGAAGAGAGAGAGAGAGAGAAAGAAAGTAAGAAAGCAAGCCACCAGGTCCGGGACTCGAACTGTGGTCGCCCATGTGGGAGTCCAGCACCCTTAACTACCACGCCACCTGCCAGCCCCCCAAATTTTCTTTTTAAGAAAAGTTAAAGGAAAACATTTTTGCCAGCCCTTTTCTGGCAATCATTTTTATTCTTTATTTTAAGACCAAAAATGTCCCATAATTGTCCTGTACTCACATTTCAAATATCGACTCAGAGCACTTGCAGTATTTATTCCTCTCCCTTCCCTATCCCCAGGGTGAAGTAGGGCCTGACACCCTCCTGAGCTGGTCACTATAAAGTACATTACCTTCCATGAGGTGACCAAGAGGCAAGGAGGCACAGCTCCACATCAGGGTCTTCCCAACTCAAGGACTAAGATCACCTTCCCTCATTGAGACACCTCCATAATGCAACATCCAGGGGGATTAAGCCAGATCACCTGCCTTCCCCAAAATGAACTTCCCCTAAATCAATCCAAGTACACAAACTCACTAGAAGAGATATGCAAATCAGGTAAATTACAGGTCCACAGTGTCATGTTACTCAATTACCTTGGCATGGAATTGAAACAATGACCAAACTCTCAGTATCTCAGAGCAATCAAGTCTCTCCTCTGCCCTTTGGTCAAGGCTGGGCAAAGCTATTTTATTCGAATACCAGGGCATTCAAATATCAGCTTAAAAACAACAAATACTGATACAAATATCAGTTTTAAAACAATAAGACTAACAAAAAGAGCCCTTTTCAGAAAAGTCCTTAGCCCAACTCAAGTTCAAGCAAAACAACTCTCGAAGCCACTCAACGACCAACTTACCTGCCATGGATTTGTTCATAAAGATGTACTGACTATCCTTCTTTCTCAGCTTATTTGAATGTGCTTTGGATGTCTATTGACATACAGTTCTTTTTGTTTCCTTTCTTTATATAATTAATATGTATTTGATGCAAAAAGAAAGAAATTAGGCCAGTCCTGTAGCCTAGTAGCTAGGAGAGTCAGAATCCACATGGCTGACCATAGTTCAAAGTTCTGTCCCAATGGCATGAAAAACACTCCAAGTGTGTGTCCATGCATGCCCCAAATCCTGATGAGATAGAGAAACGGGGAAGGAACTGCAGCATAAACATGCCCCATCGCGGGTGTTTTCTCCCCCACCTGTGTCTCTCCCTGGCAAGAAAGAGCACAAGCTCTCTAATGATAAAAAAAGAAGGGCAGGTAGAGGTCAGGATAAACAAAAACCATTTATCCTAGAAATCCACCAGCCAGGGATAATCACTGATGACAGATTGATATATATAACTCTTTTTTCAAAATATATGTTCATGGCAAAAGTAGACTCATGTTATACATACTACTTTATATCCTTTTGCTTTCTTAAGATTTTTTTTTTTTTTAGGTTTTTGTCATAGGGTACATGTGCTCGCCGGAGAGAGAAAGAGAGACAGAGACAGAGAGAGGGAAAGTGAGAAATCACTCTCCAGGGGGATGGCCACACTGCAATCCCTTCTCCTCCAATCTCCTCTCAAGATTTTGGGCACGTGTGTACACGCATCCAGCATGCATTTTAAGTCACCAGGTCTTGAGACTCAAACCACATCTGGCTATGTGGGAGTCCAGCACCTTAACTACCATGCCACCCTTGGGCCCTCAATATTTTAATATTAATTAAAATATTATTAATTAATATTATTCTACAGTTGGGACTAGCAGATGGCATAATGGTTATGTCATTGGACTCCCATGTAGTTGACCGTGGTTCGAGTCCTGGACTCAGTGGCCTGAAACTCACGCCAGGTGCACGTGCGTGCGTGCCCAAAATCTCAAGAGGAAAATGGAAGGGAAAGGACTAAGGTGTGGCCATTCCCCCCCAGGGAGGGAGTGATTTCTCACTTTCTGTCTCTCTGTTTCCATCTCTTCAGCAAGTGCACATGCCCTATAGCAAAAATCTCTCTCAAAAAATATATCATTCTACAGTTATTTTTAATAGCTACTTACAGTTTCCTCTTTCTTTTTTCTCCTGCCCATTTTTGTCATAGGGTGCATGCATTCGCTAGAGAGAGACAAAGTGAGAAACCTCTTTCTGGGGAGATGGCCACACAATGATCCTTTGTGCTCCATTCTCCCCTCAGGATTTTGGATACACATGCCCCACATGATTTTCAAGATGCTGGGTCCGGAACCTGAACCAGGGTCAGCCACATATAAGTCTAGTGCCTTAACCACCACGCCACCTATTTCTTTTTTTAATGAACTTTTTAAAAAAGATTTTATTGGAGATCAACAGATGGTGTAATTAACGGTTACGTCACTGGACTCCCACATAGTGGACCGCAGTTCAAGTTCCAGACCCAGCAGCTTAAAACTCACATCAGGCATCTGTGCACATGTGCCCAAGATCCCAAGAGGGGAATGAAGGAGACGAGACTGTGGTGTGGTAATCCCCTTGAAAAGTGATTGCTTGCTTTCTGTCTCTCTGTCTCTCCAGTGAGTGCATGTGCCTTATAGCAAACAAACAAACAAACAAACAAAAACCAAGGGTTTATTTATTTATCCCTTGAGTGGGATAGACAGAGAGACAGATATATATATATGAGCTCCCCCACAAAGCAGCTTGAAACTCACGCTGGGTGCCAGGTCTCCGTGCAGTGATCCACCCCTTGGCCTCGGCCATCCTGGGCCATTGATACATGCACACCCAGCGTACTCCAGGAGTCTCCAGATGTGAACCAGCAATCTTCCCACGTGGGTCTGCCTCGCAGAACAGCGAGTTTTACCACTGCACCATCATACAGCCTCACAGTTTTCCCTTTTTTTTTTTTTTAATTTTTATAATTTGTTATAGAGCATGCATGCTCACCAAAGAAAGTCAGAGAGAGAGAGAGAGAGAGAAAGTGAGAAATCACCCTCAGGAGGGATGAGCATGTCACAATCCCTTCTCCTCAACTCTCCTCTCAGGATTTTAGACACACATTCACACACGCATGTTTTTCAAGCCACCACGTCCTGGACTCACACCCCACAGTCAGCCATGTGGGATCCAACTGCCTTAACCACCACACCACCCGGATGGTCCAGTTTTCTCTACCTCTAAAACTCCCAGGAGCTCTAACATTTGTCCTGTTTTCTTTCCTCCTTCTCTCCTACATGTTCCCCAGTAAGAACAGCACAACTAAAGGGTTAACAGCTTCCTCCGATGAGTACGTCCTAAACACATTCCGAGAACTCAAGTCCTTCTTGTTTGCACTTTCCATAGCCATGATCTCATTCATCCCATACGTTTGTTAGATGACCGGAAATAAATCATTACACTTATTCTACCTCCACTACACCCCAAAGCAGGGCCGTGTATTACCACCAAGTCTATGGTGTGTCTGCCTCACAACCCATGACATGTAATTCAAAATGCAAATGAAGCAGAAGCGAGCAGGTCATGTGGTGGTTACGACGCTGGACTTCCACATGGCTGACCGCCGTCCAAGGCCTGGACCTGGTAGCTTGCTTCCTCACTGTTCCTCTGTCTCTCTCAGATGAGCACATGTATCCTATAGCACATTTAAAAATAACAATGATAAGTAAAATTAAATAATTCTTTAAAAAAAAAAGAGAATGCCAACAAAATAAGTCAGAAAAAGGTATGATTTTCCCCGTGAATACTACTTCATTGTTTTTAAAAATGACAAACCATTAAATTGTTTAAATTTTTTTCTGTTTTGGTGTCCCCTTGCTAATGGTCAAACACAAGGTAAGACTGCCTATTAAGAACTGTGCCCAGGGACTGAGAAAGGAACAGGTTTTTGTTCTAAGGAGTAATATGAGAGTTTAAGTTCAGGCTATAAAATCCATGTGCAATCAAAATCCCACATCTGAATTTACAGGCACAATTTTAAAAGGAAAATATTACCTATTCCACGTCGTATTGTTTATGTGGAATCTTTACGGCAAATGCTTTCTTCTGTGTTTGGAACTGTATGAAGTTTACCAAGATATTTGCTATGCTTTCGTTAGGTGACTAATTCAATAACATGACTCACACTGAGTGACTTTACTGAGGGAACGTCAAGAGACTTACTCATCGAATCTTCACACTTTGATTACGAGGGAGAATTTGCTTCAAAAAAAAAAAAACTAAACATTGAAGCCCAGGGGTGGTGGCACAGGTAAGTGGGAGCTCTGCTGCACCATGCTGGAGGCCATGTGGGAAGGCTCTGGGTTTGAATTCTGGGTCTACCTGAACACATGAGGCATGCTCATAGGTGGGCCCATGATCTTGGCTGGCTGCAGGGCTCGGGGGAAGACTGCAGAATGAAGACCCTGTCCAAGATCTTCTCTCTTTCTTATTAAGGAAGTAAATAAACTTTTTTGAAAAATTGAATGTTGGAAATGAGTGTCAACATAGTAAGATAATGATGATAGTTAAGAACCTAGGATCTCGGGGCCAGCAAGTGGCATGGTGGTTAAAGGCGCTGGACTCCCACATGGCCGACCACGGTTCAAGTTTCGGACCTGGTGGTTTGCTTTCTCACTTCCTCTCTCTCTCTCTCTCTGTCTCTCTCTGATCAAACTGGAAAATAATAATGATAATAATAACACACCAAATGCATGTTTTTACTACAGATATTATGACTGATTCTTAGCATGAAAGACACTTACCCCTAAAGAACAGTGATTAACTTAAAAATGCATGTGGCCAACTATGCTCTGAATCCCAGACCCTGTGATTTGAAAAAAACACCAGGTGCATGTACGTGCATGCACAAAATCCTGAAGGGAGGAGAAATAGGAGAATAAAAGAGTGGCATGACCACACTCCATTGGGAGGTTCTCACTCTTATCTCTCCTCTCTCTCTCTTCTCTCTCTTCTCTCTCTCCTCTCTACCCCCTCCCTCTCCCTTTCTCTCTTTCTGTCTCTCTCTCTCAGGCAAGCACACATCCTCTCCAGAATCAAAGTGCTTCTTTGGCTTACATCCCACCTTTCACTAGTAATTGGACTTATGTCTCTACGCCACTGTTTCCTCATGAAAAAATATCTTAATTGGGATTCTGTGAGGACTGAATGACTTAATATACATAAATGCTTAGCATTGCATATTGGGCCTTAACTATGTGTTAACAAATATTATTGTAATTCATCACTATTACATTTTCATAAGAGGTGCAAAACAGCAGATGGCATAATGGTTACGTCGCTGGACTCCCACAGTCAACTGCAGTGCCAATCCCAGACCTGGTGGCTCAAACCTCTCGTCAGGAGCATGTGCATGTGTGCCCAAGATGGAGAAGGGATTGGGACATGCCTCCCCTAGGATGTGATTTCTCGCTTTCTGTCTCTTTGTCTCTCTCTCTGTCTCTGTGTGTGAGCACACACACCCTATAGCAAAAATCTCTCTCTCAAAAAAAAGGTGCAAGGGACCAGCGGTTGGCATAATGGCTATGTCGCTGGACTCCCACATAGTCGACCGTGGTTCACGTCCCGGACCCAGTGGCTTAAAACTCACACCGGG
>NW_006159512.1:8110272-8121002 GCF_000334495.1 Tupaia belangeri chinensis
GGCCGCAGCCGCCCTATAGCAAAAACCCCTCCAAAAAAAAAAAAAAAAAGTGCAAAATCTAATTTGCCACCCCTTTTTCTTATTATCGATAGATATACTATATCATACAATCACAAAACATTGTAAATTGCTGTACTGAGTCCCTGGCTTATAATTTTCACATGAACAGTTTTGTTCCAATTTTTCATAAAATATTTAAAAATCACCTGGTGTTTAGCATTTATATTTCAAACAACTTGCCTATCCTGTTTTTCATAAACTAAATCACCAACATGTTATAAGGTACTGAATACGTGTAGAAACTTTAAACATAGTAACTATTCTGTTTTTCTTCAATTAAATCACCCACATCTCATGAAGTATTGCATATATGTATATACTGACCCACATACACACACACTGACCTGTACACATATATACAGAACAGTGCACGTCTTTGGGAAACCACAATGTATTTTTTTAAAAAAAGAAGGAAATGAAAGCTGGATAGGAAGTAGGTCAAATATTGTTTTTAAATATACATTTCATGCCTCACATATTTTTTAATTTAAAAAAAGATGTCTACCACAGGAGCACAGGTGGTCAGGCATTGCTGTGTGATACAGGAGCCCTCAGGAAGGGCCCTCGGCTCAGTTCCCAGGGCAATCTGAACACAACAGGCATGACTGATGGTGTGCCTGCGATCCAGGCTGACTTGAAGTCTGGAGGGGAGGATTGTAGCATGACAAGGTCTTGCCTGGGGTCCCTGTCTCTCCACCCACTCCAAGAAGTAAACTTTCAAAAATATTTCTAAATAACATTTATACAAGTTACAAATAAAATGGACCCTATTAAACTAAACTATAAGGATTATTTTGGACTATTCTGAACACTATGTAAGTATTCACCAAAAGCATGTTAAAACAGAATTAACCAATTGGTAGTGAGCTAAACATTAAAGAACAGGTAAGATTTAGGAAGATAGAAGAAGAGGGAGTACATTCTAACAAGGAGAATGGTAACCAGACAGAAGGGAAGACGGGCAGGCCTAAGTAGAAGATTCATAGAACCAAGCAGCGAACCAGTAAACGGGTGGGCACCTGGAATTCCTGACCAGGAGCTCTAGGATTTTGTTTCCTAAATTAGGCTGTTTTTTGTTTGTTTGTTTGTTTGTTTGTTTTGAGAGGTTTTTGCTATAGGGCAGTTGCGCTCACCAGAGACAGAGAGACAGAAAGCGAGAATCACTCCCCAGGGGGGATGGCCACGCCACAATCCCTTCTCCTCCATTTTCCTCCTGGGATCTTGGGCACGCACGCACATGCACCCGGTGTGAGTTTAAACCACCAGGTCTGGGACTCAAACCACGGTCAACTACATGGGAGCCCAGTGACATAGCCATTATGCCAACTGCTGGTCCCCTAAATTAGGCTATTTAGACACTTTCTTTTTATATAGAGAAACACTTTGTTTAAATTAAACCCTTTGTGAATCCCAATATATAAAAGTAGTTAGTTTCAGTTGAGGCATGCTAGTTCCCACCGACTAAATCTTCACCTTACCCAAATGGAGAAGATCCAAAGCTCTCCTCACAGTCTGAAAAACACAGGGTCAGAAAAAGGCCTGGAAGTGTGGATACCAAAGTGCTCAAAGCATTTTACCTCTGGGGAGCTAGGTCTGCCCAGCCTGGAGAGGAGTGAAGGAAGGATGTGAATGCCATTTCACTTCTTTAAATCCTGCACATTTTTATATTCTTTGAACCTTTGTTTTCATTGAGCACTTTATATTTTCTTTCTTTCATGAACAAAAGAAACAAAGACAGCACCCCAACAGGGCCTAGATGCCTTGATCCACCCAGAGCCTCGGCCAGCCCCAGATCACCAGCACAGACATGTCCGCAGTACTCAGTGAGGTCTCAGGACACAAACCTGGAACCTTCCCTGTGGGTCAGCCTCACAAAGAATCACATTTTATTGCGGTACCACTATCCAGCCCCCACACTTTCTAACTTTTAATTTAAAAAGTAATAAACAGGAGGACACCATTGCCTTAAGAAAGTATTTTGAGGGGCCAGCTGGTAATGTGGTGGTTAAGGCAGCTGTATCCCACTTAGCCATCTGCATGGTTCAAGTCCCAGACCCAACAGTTTGAAAAACACACCCAGCACATGTGTGCTCAAAATCTCAAGAGTAGAATGGAAGAAAATGGATTGCAACATGACCAAACCCCTAGGGGTGATTTCTCACTTTCGTCCTCTCCCTGGAGAGTACAGGCATTCGATGGCAAAAAACTAAAAATAAAACTAGAGAGATTTTTGCTGCAGGGCATGTGCACTTGCCAGAGAGACAGAGAAACAAAAAGTGAGAAATCACCCCCCAGAGGAGATGGCCACACCACAATCCCTTCTCCATTCTCCTCCTGGGATCTTGGGCACACGTGCAAAATCATGCCAGCCGCATGATTTTGAAGCCACTGGGTCCAGGACTCAAACCACGGTCAGTCATGGGGAGTCCAGCAATGTAACCTCTATGCCATCTGCTGGCTCCCCCCAACCCCCCAAAAAAGTATTTTGAATGGTTAAATTCTTTCAAATTGATTGCCACTTTTTTTTCCCCCTTGGCTCAAGGGCCAAAAAATGCACTTGCACTTGCCGGAGAGAAAATTAGATAAAGAAAGGAGAAAGCACTCGCCCATGAGGAATGGTCACACTGAAGTCTCTTCTCCATCTCTCCCTCCTTTTGGGATTTTGGGCACACTTGGACACACGTCCGGCTCTCAGGTTGCTGTGTCCAGGGATCAAACCACGCAGCTGGCTGTGTGAGATCCAGCTGCCTTAGCCACCAGGCCAGGGACCCAGCCTGACTGCCACATTTTAATGAATCATTTCCCAAAAGCAGGATATTTTCTTGACTAAATTACATTGCAATGCAAATGAACATGTTTGTGCATAATACTTTCCCATATTTAGAATTATTTCCTTAGGATAAATTTACACAAGTTAACAGTTTCAATTTAGCTCTATGATACACTGCTTAAGATAGTACTCTGTGGAATATACAAATATAAAAGGGAATGAGTGTTTTTTAAAAGCCATCCTATATTTTTAGAAATATATAAATATATTTGCTAATATATAAGTATATTATCAAATTTTGATTCCAGCATTCTAGCATAAGAAACATAAAAACTGGGACCAGCAGTTGGCTTAATGGCTATGTCATTGGACTCCCATGCAGTCGACCTTGGTTCAAGTCCCAGAACCCGTGGCTTAAACTCACACAGGGCGCGTGTGCATGCGCGCCCAAGATGCTGACAGGAGAATGGAAGAGAAGGGATTGCGGTGTGACCATCCTCTCTGGGGTGGGGTGGGGGGGATGATTTCTCACTTTCTGTCTCTTTGTCTCTCTGTCTTTCTGACGAGCACACACACCCTGTAGCAAAAACCTCTCCAAAAAAAAAAAAAAGAAAAAGAAATAGAAATAGGAAAACCAAACTAAACAGGAAAAATTCGCATCTCAAAAATATATTGATACTAAGAGAAATTTGAATCAGAACTGAAATCTTTCTACCTTTCTCATTTTTTTTCATAACTTCTCTTGCCATTTATCAGAACCGTGAACTGAAAGAATTTTTTCCTTCATGACTGGGCTTCACAATTTAACTCTGTGAGGTCATAGAACTGTGACGATACACTCATTCTTGGGTAACAAACTGACATCATTAAATTCTGACTTCTAAGATCTCTGGGGTATTCAGATGTTCTACGTTCACTTCTTCTAAAAGCAAAATGCATTTTCTGTTGACTTTTCATGAAGCTCTGCTGATCAATTTTTTCTTTTGCTACAGGGTGCATGTGCTTGCCAGAGAGAAGGAAAGTGAGAAATCACCCCCCAGGGGGGAAGGCCATGCCACAACCCCTTCCCCTCCATTCTCCTCTCGAGATTTTGGGCACATACACACACACTCGGCATGAGTTTCAAGCCAATGGGTCCAGGACTTGAACCACAGTTAGCCACGTGGAATCCAGTGCCTTAACCATGTCACCTGCTAGCCCCTCCAGCCATCTTTCTAAAAGTGCCTTTTTGTGGGTGCTGAGAATATGCCTGAACATTCAAACAGAAGTGGTTGCTGGGGTGTCCGTTCCTGTGAAAAATCTGTGCCATTGCCCTGTATTCCTCAGGAGGAAAAACACCAAAACCACAAAGTGCATTAGTCTGCTTATTATCTCTACTACCATTTTAGTATAAAATAGGAGTATTTTTTTGTTAAATTTTAAGTTAGTGAATGTGGTTCTACCACTAACGTGACAGTAACTGAGAAAAAAAAATTCTAACAAAAGCTTTTTCTTTGTTCCAAAGAAAAGGCATAGAAGCAGCAAAGCCATGTCTGTAACTATGTAACATTTCTAATCTCTAGCAGTGAGATTTGCTTAGTCCTTACTGTGTACCAGGAACTGTGACGGTGCCAAAGAGTTGATGTGAGAAGACAGAAACAGGTCTGTTCTCAGAGACCTTTCGTTTCGATGCAAAGGTACTTCGGCCAACAAGGAATCCTGAAATGGGAGGTTCCAATAACAAAAACAATGGAAAGATTCTTGAGAACAAATACATTGGAACCAGATTTTGGAATATCTGTAACACTGGGCCAAGGAATTTAAAGCTTATAATTAAGTTCAGAAAAACTAGGAACCCACAGGGATCTACGGACATTACAATCTTATTGGGCTGATGAAAACTTTTAAATGGCTTCTCATCTCCTCTAAGATATTTCCAAATTCTTTAATAGGGTTAACCAACTCCTGCATAAACACTCCCACTTATCCCTAAAATCTAGTGAGTACCTATGTGTAACACTCTCTTATTTTACTTTTTTTTTTCTTAAACATGTTAGTCAAGACTGACTCCTTGGCCTGGTGGTTAAGGTAGCCAAATCCCATGTGGTCAACATGCAGTTTGAGTCCTGGAATCCTGAGAAACACACCAGGAGTGCGTGTGTGTACCTAGAATTCCAAAAGGAGAACAAGATGGAAGAGAAGGAACTGTGGATGACCATAACCCATAGTGGTGCTTTCTCCTCTCCCTGTCTTTTATGTTTTCTTGTTTGTTTGTTTTTTTTTTAAGAGATTTTTTCTTTCTTTTTTTTTTTTCTTTTTTTTGCCATAGGAAGTATGCACATGCGAAAGAGACAGAGACAGAGAAAGTGAGAAATCACCCCCCTGGAAGGATGGCCATGCTGCAATCCCTTCTCCTCTACTCTCCTCCTGGGATTTTGAGCATGCATACACAAGTGCCTGGTGTGAGTTTTAAGCCACTGGGTCCGGGACTCGAACCATGGTGGGCTATGCGGGAGTCCTGCACCTTAACCACCATGCCACTTGCCGGCCCCTCTCCTCTCCCTCTCTCTCTCTGTCTCTTTGAGGAATGTACACAAACCTCTGAGGGGAAAAATAAAAGCTGGTCACCATCCACTAAATTGACTTCCCATTCTACTAGTATGCACCTTCAGTTTAAAAAACACCACGGTAGTGTATCACCTTCTCACTTCTTAGTCTAAGTGTTTGTTTGGGGGAGTTCATTGTATTTATTTCTTCCATGAGAAAAGGAGACAGAAAGAGAATGAGACAGCACCCCGACAGGGTATTCATGCCACCATCTGCCCCCAGCCTTAGGGGCCATGCTCACAGGCACACAGCTGCACACACCTGGCGCACACAGGGATGTGAGCCAAGGACCACTGCATGTGGCCTCCGTGCCAGGGAGCACTGCACCA
Organism: Tupaia belangeri chinensis; assembly: GCF_000334495.1. Classification (NCBI taxonomy): domain Eukaryota; kingdom Metazoa; phylum Chordata; class Mammalia; order Scandentia; family Tupaiidae; genus Tupaia; species Tupaia belangeri. The sequence continues at coordinate 8,116,018 of NW_006159512.1, forward strand.
CTGACTCCCCCAGAGCCTAGCCCAGTGCCTGTTACACATTAGACACTAAATATTTGTGGTGTAGAATGAATAGGAAGTGTACTCAAATAACCTAAATATTTAACTATACAATGAAATGATGACCCACTTACAAGTTTCTAAGAGGTTTAATTATTTCCAAAAAATATACCACTTGTTCATTTTTTAAAAAAGTTTACCCATTTATCTCTTCCAGAGGGACCGTGCGATCCAGCAGGGTCTCCACACTACAACCCATCCACAGTCCTAGCTGCCCTGGATCATAGACACATGTGGACAGGTGAATAGAATACCTAGGGAGGTCCTAGGAGTCAACCCAGGACCATCCCCCTGGGGGTCCAATTGCATTATCATCTCACCACAATCTGGTCCTATTAGTTTGTTTTATAGATGGTGCTTAAGCTCTGGGGCTAGCCTACAAAACACTGTTACCCACAGTACACTTAGCTGATGGGATGAGGCTGCCACTTTTCCTCTGTGCAATGACAACAGAACTCTCACTCCTCTAAGAAGGAGAAAACGGGACTAAATACTTCTCTTCCCCTCCACCCCATTACGGGTTCCTCCTACAGGAAAGTGGCTTATCTAATTGCTAAGACAGGGATAAAGGTCACAGTTCCAGATAGGCTCCACCCTGGCTCTCATTGGCTCCCTTGGACAGGCATGCCCTCAAGAGAGAAAGTTTTTCTTTTCATTCCAGCTCCAAGGAGGTACACGCCTTTGGACAGGACTTTCCCCTTTTGCATCTGCAGGGATACCTGTGGTATTTTTTTGGTTTTTTGTATTTTTGTTTTTTTGTTTTTTGCTATAGGGCACATACACTTGCCACGGAGAGACAGAGAGAAGGAAAGTGAGAAATCACCCCCCTATGGGGAATGGCCGCACAGCAACCCCTTCTTTACCATCTTCTCTCAGGATCTTGGGGATGCATGAGCACATGCCTGGTGTGCTTTTCAAGCAACCACATCTAGGACTCTAACCACAGTCAGCCATATGGGATCCAGGGCCTTAACCTCCACATCACCTGCTGGCCCCCAACACTGATTTTTTTTTTCTTTTTTCTTTTTTTTTTTTTTTTTAATCATAGGGAGTGTGCACTCCCTGGAGTGGGACAGAGAAACAGAGAGAGGGAAAGAAAGAATTCACCCACTGGGGGTGGGGGGTGGCCACGTTGTAATCCCTTCTACTCCATTCTCTTCCTGGGATTTTGAACACACATGCACACATACCCAGCATGATTTTCAAGCCACCAGGTCTGGACCTCAAACCAGGGTCCACTATGTGAAAGTGCAGTGCCCCAACCACCACGCCACCTACTGGTCCAACTGTTTTGTTTTGTTCATTGCCAGAGGGAACATGAGAGAGAAAACCCTCCAATGGTGCGTAGTCACATCACGATTCTTTTCCCTCTTTTTCTCCATCCTGTCAGGGCTTGGGGCACATATACTCAACATGTTTTTCAAGCCACTGGGGTATAATTTGAACCATGGTGAGCCATTTGGGATCCAGCCCCCAATGATAGTGACAGTACTTAACCAGTGCACTGTGGGGCCAGCCAGAGACCTGAAGTTTCATAGGTGCTATAGTTTCACCTAGGTTGAAGAAACCAGTAAGAAAAAAATAGAGTGGGCCAGCAGGTGGTATGGTGGTTAAGGTGCTAGACAACCATGGCCAACCATGTTTGAGTCTCAGACTTGGCGGCTAGCTTTCTCATTTTCCCTATTTCTCTGTCTCTCTCTGGTGAATTAAATAATAATAAATAAAATTAAGCAACTTTTTAAAAAAAAAGAAAAGATGAAACAGAGTAAGCATGGGCCTAAGCTGAGCTACTCAATTCAGTTTTACCAGAAATGAAAACTGAACTATTATTTTAATAGTATTTTAATCCTCATCTGGCTTCTTGGATGAGATCTCAATTGAACTAAAATCTGGCGGCAGAAAGGATATAATTAGCACACTGAAAAGCTTCAACATGAACAGTAGTAATCCCTGTCTGATTTCTGGGTCCTAGAACAGTCCGTGTGAGGGCCAAGTAAAGTAAAAAGGGAGAGGAATTGAATGAAGGAGAAGGTTTCTTCCACTTTTTTTATTTAGATGTTTTTCTTGGGCAACACATTCAAATTGACTGTGTTGAATCTGTCTTTATATCCTACAACCATGCCTTCCAAATTGTTTCTCATTCTTGCTTTGCTTTTCTCACCTTGTAGACCTCTAATACGCAGAGATCTCTATTTTTGATACGCACTTTTAGAAATAGGGCAAGTTCTAACTACACCTCCAATCTGTTTCATGATCCTATAATATGTATTTCATCTCCTTACATCAAAATTCCCATTTCTTCAGTGTAGCTGACCAGAGAAAAAGCAATCTGATTAAATCCATGCACATTAAAAGTAGAATAACTGACAATTCTGGGCATATAAACACATGTACACACACACACTCCATATTTGTTATTGCTTTTATCTTTAAGCTAAATAAATCTAACTGCAGTAACTTCAGAGAGAAGATGAGGGATCCCTGGAAGTCTGCCATCAAGGAGGCAAGTCAGCTTTGACCATCATTTCCCAGGGATCATGTCCTCAAAGTTGTTCCCCACTGTGGGACCAGCAGTTAGTGTAATGGCTATGTCACTTGACTTCCATGTAGTCCACTGCAGTTCGTATCCCAAACCGGGCGGCTTAAACTCAAGCCGGGTGCGTGTGCATGCATGCCCAAGATCCCCAGAGGTGAATGGAGGAGAACGGATTGTGGCGTGGCCATCCCCCCTGGGGGGTGATTTCTCGCTTTCTGTCTCTCTGTCTCTGTCTTTCTGGTGAGCGCACGTGCCCTACAGCAAAAAAAAAAAAATATCTCCAGAAAAGAAAAAAATAATAATAAAGCTGTTCCCCATTGTCACTGCCTCCTACTTTCAGTCCTTTTCATTAAGTGGCACCTAAAAGTCCAAGGAGTAGAGAGGGACAACTTGGGAGAGCATCTGAAGCTCCAGGATAGCACCGAGTAAGTCAGTACTCACCAACATTAGCTGGGATTCGTCATATTTTCAGTATGTTTGATAATAATTTCATCAGCTAAACCAGAGCAAAAACACACACAGTTATATATTGAAATTATCAGCTTCATTCTTCAAATAAAGATGGAGAGACATAAAAGGGTTCACTGTTTCCCCTGCTTCATAATTTATAGGTTGAAGGGCAGCCTTAGGCTGTTCTTCACACACTTTTCATCAGTTGATTATCTACTCTTTCCATGTGGAAAACCTCCCTTTCATTTTCTACGACGTTTCTGAAATTTGGTAGTGTACTTTTCTTTCTTTCTTTCTTTCTTTTGCTATAGGGCACATGCACTCACCAGAGAGACAGAGACAGAGAGACAGAAAGCGAGAAATCACCCCCCAGGGGGGATGGCCATGCTGCAATCCCTTCTCCATTCTCCTCTCAGGATCTTGGGCACGCACGCACACATGCCTGGCTTAAGTTTAAGCCACCAGATCTGGGACTCAAACCATGGTCAACTACATGGGAGTCCAGCGACATAGCCATTATGCCAATTGCTGTTCCAGAAGTGTACTTTTCAACAGTGACAAAGTTTTTACGCTTGACCAAACTTTGTTGAGACTCCTAAGGCTTTCCCTAGCTCCATCTCTGTACTTCCTCATACAAACCAGTTTTAGCAAAGACTCCCCTCCCCATTTTGCTAGCTGATCAGGTTCCTCATCCTCTGCTGTCTCCCAGGCAATGTCTGATCACCTGGCCTGTCTTCAGCAAGAATCCTGTCAGGTTGGTTTAGTCAGAATCCCTCTTACCCCAGGTGTTTCCTCCAAAGGCTTTTCTATCCTGTGACCTGCACCTTACTCCTGGCCTATAAATTCCCACTTGCCCGCCCATGCTGTATTCAGAGTTGAGACTAGTCTCTCCCTGTCACTGAAAGATCCCACTGATGTGGTGCCTCCCCAGACACATGGCCCTGATTAGTCTGCCTTACTGCTGTGGTTAGTGTCCTCCAAAACTCAGAGAGTTGGTCCCGAAGAACGAGAAACTTAGTATCTTCACAGTGTTGAAAGGAAGGCCTCCAGCAGTGATTAAGTGATTTGGGTAGGGACCCTCTGACTGACTCCTGGTAGGTTTATAAAGAAAGGGAGTTGAATTTTTCTTTTTAAAGAGGTTTTGCTATAGGGCACGTGCACTCGCCAGAAAGACAGAGAGAGACAGAGAGACAGAAAGCAAGAAATCACCCTCCATGGGGGATGGCCACACCACAATCTCTTTTCCTCCTTTCTCCTCTCGGGATCTTGGGCATGCACTCACATGTGCCTGGCATGAGTTCAAGCCATTGGGTCTGGGACTCGAACCACGGTCGACTACATGGGAGTCCAGCGACATAGCCATTACGCCAACTGCTGGTCCCAAGGGAGTTGAATGTTAACTTCCAGAGTTTAAATGTAAAGATCAGACCACAGTAACACTGCAAAGTCAATAGAAGAGAGATTAATTACATGAGAAGGAACTGGTGAAATAGATTTTTTTTAACTTTAGATTAAAACACTGATTTTCTTCTATGTTTTGATTTCTAGTTTTAAGGATTTTTGTCTTCTCTTGAATTGCTGATGGATTCATCTACCTACTATTTGAACTGAATCCTAACCTTTTTCCTGACTTTAAGTCTTAATGAAATTTCTCTTAACAGTTTTAAAATGTTGATCTATTAAAACTAAAACTTGGGGGACCAGCGGTTGGTGTAATGGCTATGTCACTGGACTCCCATGTAGTCAACTGTGGTTCAAGTCCCGGACCCGGTAACTTAAACTCAAGCTGGGTGCATGTGCATGCGTGCCCAAGATCCCAAGAGGAGAATGGAGGAGAAGGGATTGCAGAGTGTCCATCCCCCAGAGGGTTGATTTCTCACTTTCTGTCTCTCTGTCTCTCTTTCTCTGTCTTTCTGGCGAGTGCACGTGCCCTATAGCAAAA
>NW_006159512.1:8121557-8124866 GCF_000334495.1 Tupaia belangeri chinensis
AAAACTAATACCTGGAACCAGCAGATGGCAAAATGGCTACATCACTGGACTCCCATGTAGTAGACCGCAGTTCGAGTCTCAGATCCGGTGGCTTAAACTCACACCGGACGTGAGTGTATGTGTAACCAAGATCCTGAGAGAATAATGGAGGAGAAGGGATTGTGGTGTGGCCATCTCCACTGGGAGGGTGATTTCTAGCTTTCTATCTCTCTGTGTCTCTCTGTCTTTCTGGTGAGTGCACACACCTGATAGCAAAAACCTCTCCAAAAAAAGAAACTAAAACTGTTTTTTGTTTTTCTTTTTAATTAAAAAGTGAATTAAGAATACCTATTTAGTGACTCCAGGAAGCTATATAGCACCAGCCAGGTGGTACTTTACAGTATGTTCACTTCACTCACTGAGGTTTACGCCTAAAGTCAGACATGTGTTCATAATATGTATGTATCAGCTATGTTTGATATTGAAAGCTTTTTAATTAATTAAGAATTTAGTGAATCAATAAAATGTAGAGGGAAAAACAAAAAGAAAGGGGATGAGACAGCCACTGTGGCCTGCTCTTGCTCTTGTGATGTGATTCCTCCAGACTCTGCCAGACCCCCACCAGAACTGGCCCCCAGAGCTTAGGCCTCTAAACTGTGAGCTGAACCTTTATTTTTATAAATCATCCAGTTTCAGGTATGCTCTGTTATTAGCAACAAATTGGACTAGAACATTTACCATGCTTCAACAAACATCATTGCATACGTTTTTCTTTCTTTATCAACACTCAGATCCGTGGGAAAATGAGCTTGTATTCCTAGGAGGAAGTGTTGTTTCTTTTGAACTGTCTTTCACTATGAAAGATCTGTGGCTGAATTTGTGTGCAGAAATGAACCATGAAGTAAGGACAGCCACGTTTATTTCACTGTAGGAGGCGCTTAACTCCAGCCACCAAAAACATTTATTTACCACCCACGTATAAACATAATTGCAATAAAAACTACACAAGCTTAGGGAAATGAGATTCTCCACTTTTCTGAGAAGTTAAACACACAAATGCTAATTAAGTCATTTGTGCGTCCCACTTATTTTTAGTTTGTCTAGCTAGCCATCTATATAAATTATTTGTAAAGTAATAACTGGGACGTTTTTTTTTTTTTTTTGGCTCCCCGTCCGGGAATCGAACCCCGCTCTCCCGCGTGACAGGAGGGGATACTCACCACTATACAAACGAGGATAACTGGGACTTTTCAAACTGAGTATAGAATATATGAAAATGATTAACTGTGGGTCATCTCTCAACTGGTCAGCAACACACCTCCTGTGGTTCTTCGCAAGATACGAGAAAATCCAGCTCCCTATCCACTGCACCTAACTGCTGCCCCATGAGCCCCATAGCACAGCAGTTAAGTGCAATGCATAGGGAACCAGATCCCACATGGCCAACCGCAGTTCAAATCCTGGTCCCGGTGGCTTCAAAGACACTTGGGGTATATGTGTGTGCATGCACAAAATCCTGACAGGATGGGGAAATGCAAGACAAAGAATTGTGGTGTGACCATGCCCATTGGGAGACGTTTTCTCTCTGGGGAGCACATGCACCTCTGGCAATTGAAAAACAAAAAGATAGTGGAATAGTGGAAAGGGGTAATGAGATGCCCACAAATGAACAGGCAGGATATTCTGAAAAACGTAAATGACACTTAATCCAGCCTTTAACCGAGTATAAACATTATGTTCCCTAGTATCAGGTTGGTTAGCTTTCCTTTAGTCAGTCAGTGACAGTCCCCAAACCTAGAATTTTTTTTTCTGTAAATGCACAACAAAACGCAACACGAGAACATCAAATAACCCATTTAAAACACGGACAAAGGATCTGAATAGAAATTTCTCCAAAGAAGACCTCCAAATGGCCAGTGAAGACCTCCAATAGGCACATGAAAAGATGCTCAACATCCCTGGTCATTCAGGAAATGAAAATTGAAACCACATCCCACCTGCTAAGATGGCAATAATAATAACAGCCAGGCCACCAGGTGGCGTAGAGGTTAAGGCAGCTAGATCCCATATGGCTGACTGAGTAATTAGAGTCCCAGTCCCGGGGTTTGAACATCATGCCAGGCACGTAAGCGTGCCCAAACTCCTGAGAGAATAGAACAGAAGGGATTGGGAGAATGGCCATCCCCGCTGGGGGGAATTTCCCACTTCCTCTCTTGTGCTACCTCTCCAGCGAGCACATGCACCCTATAGCAACCTACCAAAATAAAGAAATAGCCAAGAGACAATAGTAAGTGTTGGTGAGAATACAAAGAAATCAAAACCCCATACACTTCTTGGTGAGAATGTAAAATGATACGGCTACAGTGGAAAATCTTGGGGGCTCCTTAAAAAGTTAACATGCGGCCATTCCTCTCCTATGTCTGTACCTAAAAGCATTGAAAACATGTCTACACAAATATTCACGGCAGTGACCTATCCAATGGCCAAGAGGTGGAAACAACCCAAATGTCCATCAGCTCATGAACACACACAAAATGTACTGTGAGGCAGAAACACAACAGATTAATCAGCCACTGAAAAGCAAAAGTTCCACACACACACACAAATGAGCCATGACATACGATGCCACGTGAGGGAAGTCAGACACAAAGAGTCACATTCTGTATGATCCCATTTATATGAAATTTCCGCAATAGACAAATCCACAGAAATAGAAAGGAGACGGTGGCTGCCAGGTGGTGGAGTCAAGGGGGAGTGAGTGATTTGTAATGGATACGAGGTTTCCTTGGGAGGAGTGCTGAAAATGCTCTGGATAGTGTGACAGTTGCAAAACTTAGTGAACGTCCTAAACTCATCCTTCCGAAGGATGAGTTTTATGATATGTGACATATATCTCGATTCTTAAAATTCACTTACAAAAACAGTTAAGGTATAAGGAGGATCACTTCGAAAAGCTCATGGGAAAATGGAATGAAAGCACAAATTTATTTCGGAGCCCCCCCCAATTTTCCATAATCCACATTTTCCGTGAACTTTCTGAAGACCCTGTGTGTGTGTGTGTGTGTGTGTGTGCGCGCGCGTGTGTGTATTACAAATGTAACATAAGCAATGCCTACATATACCTGCCATCTCTTTCTATAAATGAACGGGGGAGGGGGTTACTGAGATAAATTTCTCATACATAAAGAAAAGAATGAAAGAACACGGTGACAGGGAAACAGAGCAGCCAGAAGCAGGCATCTGGGGTGTGCCCGAGCCTGCCTCGCAGCATCTCCATCTGCGCTCACCGTCCACCCGTGCCTCAGCCACCGCCGCCGCTGCCCCGTCCCC
>NW_006159512.1:8125378-8127795 GCF_000334495.1 Tupaia belangeri chinensis
GGCTGGGGTCAGTATCCAGGGACGCCTATCTTGGAGAGAAGCGCTATGGCCTTCCTTGGCCATCCTCCTCTCCGCGGTCCCATGCGCATCCACATCGTGGCTGTTCCAAGGTCCGAACACCCGAACCCATGACTCATGATTTCTGTTTTCAGACGGGGGCCTCGTTTTGGCTAGACTCTTGTCTTTCTCGCAGACGGGGATTAAAACCAAGGCACCTGTGACTGCATGGATGAGCAGCGCGCGCCCGAGAATAAGCCGGTGGACCACCAGGGGATGATGCTTGGGGGGCGCAGCGCCCTCCGGGGGTGAGGGAGATGCAGGAGCAAAGCGCGTTGGGCGCTGAGGAGGGGCCTGGGGCCCTACGCGTTTCAAGTTCCCCACAGCTGCTTTTAAAGCGAGGTACAACTGAGCTGAAGTTTGCAATATAACACCTGGAGCTCGCTCGTCTTACTTAACTATTGAGCACCAACTACATATAACGCACGTAGTAAGATACGCCCCAGGAATGCTCCATTCAACGCTACGAAGTGTCAGTCCTCAGGCACCGAATATCAGGGGAAGACTCATTTTAAAAATTACACGGCTGAGGGCACTTTTTCTCAAAGCTTTCACCACTTCTAAATCGGACTGGCTAGTCGTTTAGTAGGAGCTTTTCCGGTGCTAAAGGACACCAGAATACATGTATGCAGTGTTTTCCTTCTGCTTTACCATCAAACTTGGAGCTTTCACCTTCTTCAGGAAGGATAGATAATTCCATAGCACTTGAGCAGCAGTGTTTTTCATAATGGCCCATTCTAGAGGGCTTCAGTGCCTAAAACATTGTTAGGAATGAGAATGTAATAGTGGGGGCCAGCAGGTGACTTGTGGTTAAGGTGCTGGATTCTCACTGGTTAACCGTGGTTGGAATCCTGGACCTGGAAGCTTGAAAATCACACCTGGTGGGTGTGTGCACCTGCCCAAAATCCCAGGAGGAGAATGGAGAAAGGATTGCAGTGTGGACAGCCCCCGGGGGGGTGATTTTTCACCTTCTCTCTCACTTTTCCTCTCACTGTCTCTCTAGCAAGCACACATGCCCTACGTGGGAAAGGGGAGTATAATAGAAAAACACATGGAAAAAATAATGCTTCAACTACATTTCCAGCTCCTTTATGTTTTTAGTTTTTGATGCGAGGGTTTTTTTTTCCTGCCAGAGGGCATAAGTGCTTACAGAGAGAGACACAGAAACAGAGGAAGAGGTAGAAAGCCACCCCCAGTAGAGCATGATCACACTGCAATCCCTTCTCCTCCATTTGCTATCCTGTCCAGATTTGGGGTACGCTGGTGCAGGTACCCTGCATAGGGCTGGATTAGAAGTGTGGCATGCCATGTGAAATCTGGTTCCCTTAACCACTAGGCTACAGGGCCAGTACTCTGATTGGCCTTTGAATTAGATGTCACTAGAAGATAAGTAGATGCTTTTAAAAGTTTGCCAGAATTCTTTTTTTAAAAAAGAATTATTTATTTACATTTATTCATTAATCCATTTTATTTTAATTTGACCAGAGAGATACACAGAGAGCAAGAGAAAGGGAAAGTGAAAACCAAGCAAGCTACCAGGTTGAGGACTTGAACCATGGTCAGCCATGTGGGAATGTCCAGCACCTTAACCACCACACCACCTGCTGGTCCCAAAAGTCTCCCAGAATTCTAATGATAGTGTTCCTCTCTTGGGTCACTAGTCTTTGAAGATTTCTACATAAAGCATGTGCAGACACTCCTCATTTAATGATCAAGTTATGTTTCTACAACTAAGTAAGTGAATTGATTGATAAGCAAGGAGCTTAAAGGCAGATTCTTTGAGTGTGCCCAGACACCACAGGGTATGTGTTTTCTGATAAATATGACATGACGCCATGCTAGAAGAACAAATTCTAACCATACATTGATAAGATCAGTGCCAGAAAGTGACAAGACGCACTACAACACAATAATATAAAACCAGCATAATTACTTTTTTATTCTGAACATTACTACAAATTTATAAATGAAATATGTAGTCTGCATGATTGCAAATGCTTCATGTAGTGACTACTCACCAATTGTGGGAATGAGACAAAGACAAAAAGTGGGATTCCTGAGATTCATAGAGACCGAAAAAGGGGGGACCAGTAGATGATGTAATGGCTATGTCGCTGGACTCCCATGTAGTCAACCACAGTTCAAATCCCGGACCTGGTGGCTTAAACTCACACCCAGGTGTGTGTGCATGTTTGCCCAGTATCCTGAGAGGAGAACAGAGGAGAAAGGATTACGGTGTGGCCATCCCCCCGGGAGGTGATTTCTCACTTTCTGTCTCTCTGTCTCTCCGGTGAGTACATGTGCCCAATAGCAAAAATCTCTTCAAAAAAAGAAAAAAGAGAGAGACTGAAAAAGGTAAT
>NW_006159512.1:8127819-8128762 GCF_000334495.1 Tupaia belangeri chinensis
CTGGTGGTTAAGCCTGAGCGGTCGTTAAACAGGTAGGTCATCGAGTGAAGCGTGATTCTATCAGAGAGGCCAATCTCTACCAGCTTTTAAAATTCTATAACAACAACAAACACTTCTACCACCATTTTTTTCTGAGAGAGTTGATTTCAACTGCCTACATTTTATTAGTTGACATGGACCAATCAATATTTTACTCACATTCTTCACTCTGTATGCCACATTGTAGTGTGTACTTTTTAAGGTACGTTGAGCTTTGATTCAGAATCTAAATTTAAATTTCCTCCCTGCAAATAAATTAGAGAGACCAACAGATGGCATAATGGTTACATTGCTGGACTTTCAAACAGTCAACTATGGTTCAAGTCCTGGACCCAATAGCTTAAAACTCACACCAGGGACTAGCAGATGACGTAATGGTTTTGTCACTGGACTCCAATGTAGTTGACGGCAATTCAAGTCCTGGACCTGGTGTCTTAAAACTCACTCCAGGCGCGTGTGAGTGCATTCCCAAAATCCCAAGAGCATTCACCCCCTGGGAGGGTGACTTCTCACTTTCTGTCTCTCTGACAAGAAGACATGCTCCATAGCAAAAATTTCTCTTTAAATAAATAAATAAATAAAATTAACACCTGGTGCATGTGCATGCATGCCCAAAACCCCAAGAGAAGAATGGATGAGAAGAGATTATAGCATGGCCATCCCTTCTGGAGGGGGGTGATTTCTCTTTCTCTCTCTCTCTCTATTGTTTTACCAGCGAACACATGTGCCCTATAGCAAAAATCTCTTTCTAAAATAAATAAGTAAAATAAATAAGAACTGGTCAGAGAAATGCCCTTTCTGGAAAATTAGGTCCTGAGCCGCGCAGGGAGCAGCAGTGACGTCATCATTTCATCTTCTGTCTGGGCTGGCAGCTTCAGGTTGCCGACATGTGGTAATCACTGTT
>NW_006159512.1:8128793-8132627 GCF_000334495.1 Tupaia belangeri chinensis
GAAAGACTGAGAGTTGAAGAGTGGGTAACAGAGGGCCTGGTCTGCCTAGAGGGCAAGAAAGGGCTCCTTGAGGAAGTGACATTTAATCTAAGCCTTGGAGAATATGGTCAGTAACAGAGATGGGGGTGGGGTGGGGAGTGCATTTAGCCATGGAGAAACTGCAGCTTTGAAGGCCCTTTGAGAGCCAGGGGCTCTGCTTCTTTAGGCTTGGAGATAAGGTCACTATGGTTAGGGTGAGATAGCTAGTTCTGAGTGAGAGGTGGGCAGGACCCTTGAGGATCATGCTGAAGACTTTGGACTTACTCCTAAAGACAGAAGGCAGCACTGAGGAGTTGGAGCCGTGTCTGTCAACAATGATCCTGGCTGCAGAGTGGAGAACGAGTCAGAAGAGAGCAACAGAGAAATGTGAGGCGTCTGCAGACAGCAGAGATTAGCAGACAGTGGATGAAAGAAAGAGATCAGAGTTAGAACTGTAAGGACTGAATCAACTGGATATAGAAGGTGAAGAAGAAAAGTCTCCAAAACCCTCAGCTGAGCTTCTGTTTTGAGTTTATGCCATTTCCTGGCCTGGGGAATGTGGAAGGGGAGTTGCTTTAGATGTGTCGAGTTTGATGTCTTTAGAAGACATCCAAATGAAGATGCCGAGTATATATTTGGAAAACAAATCCAGAACTCAAAGCAGAAATCTGGATTGAGATGAAATTAAAACTCAGTTTGGGAACCAGCAGTTAGCGTAATGGCTATGTCGCTGGACTCCCACGTAGTCGACTGCGGTTCGCGTCCCGGACCCGGTGGCTTAAAACTCACGCCGGGCGCGTGTGCGTATGTGCCCAAGATCCCAAGAGGAGAGTGGAGGAGAAGGGATTGCGGCGTGACCATCCCCCCTGGGGGGTGATTTCTCGCTTTCTGTCTCTACGTCTCTCTCTGTCTGTCTGGTGAGCACACACACCCTATAGCGAAAATCTCTCCAAAAAAAAAAAAAATTAAAACTCAATTTTAAAAGAGTGAGGAAGATAACCTTGTTTGTAAGAATTTAATTTGTAAACTTCAGAGAAACCTTGAGCAGAAGCACAGAGAACCTAATCTTTACGATGTGTGAGATTCTTTGGTTAAATTTGTATACCCTGTGAAGGCACTATTAGAATCCATTTTTCATATGAGGAACCAGGGTTAAGTCTTTCCTCACAGTTACTCAAATTCCCAAGTCATACCTCAATTTCTGTGAATAGTTCTGATGATCACTGAGGTTCAAGAACCATCATATGGACAGCTAAAAAGTGGCCCTACAGACCTACAAGATACCCAGTATCGGATGGTGGCACAGCAGTAACACTACTGGGTCCACGAGGAGAAGGTCCTGGGTTCTCATCAGGGGATGTCCCTGAGCACACTGGGCATGTGTGTGCCTGTGGCCTTGGCCACCCCAGAGTGGGGGTGAATTGTGCTATGAAGACCTTATGTGTGGTGCCATCTCTCTGTCTCCCTCTGCCATACGAAAATAAATAAACTTTTCTTTAATGTCCATAAAGAAAAAGGATTCACAGGACATGTGGTCCATGTGACAGATATTCCAGACATATGCATCGTAGTGTCCTTCCCCAGCCCTCATGATCAGCACCCTTTTTGGGATTCTTTAGAACATTCACTTGTTCAATCATTTGGCAGATTGTTACTATGGACCTCTCGTGAGCCCAGTATGAATCACCATTCTTTCATTTACAAATATTTATTGAGCCCTTAACTAAAAGCTATGTTCTGTCTTACGTTTTGGGAATGTAATAGTGAACACAATAAATGAACGCCTCACAGAGTGTATGTTCAAGTGGGAAAAGTCAATTAACAAATAACAGGTCTAGTGAGGACCATCCCACACGCCTTGCCAGTCTGAACTCATCCAGCCCTCACAATCAGCAGGGGGGCCAGCCAGTGGTGTGATGGTTAAGGCAGCTGGATTCCACATGGCTAACTGTGCAGTTTGAGTCCCGGATCCAGTGACTTGGAAAACATGCTGGGCACATGTGTATACATGCCTAGAATCCCAAGAGGAGAATGGAGAAGGGATTGTGGCATGATCATCCTCACTGAGGAGTGATTTCTCACTTTTCTCTTGCTCTCTTTCTCTTTCTCCCTTTCTCTCTTTCTCTCCAGCGAGTTCGCATGCTCTAGAGAAAGCAAAAACAAACAAACAAACAAAAAACCCTGCAAGGTAGGTACTGTTATCATTCCTATTTTACAGACGAGGAATTGAGACGTTACCATGTGCCTCAGATTCCACGTCTGTAAAATGGAGGCGGTACTACTCCTGGGTTTACCATTGCCTTGTCTCAGGGAAGACAGACAGGTAAATGACATTGATACCCGGAGCTATGATAGGGAAAGTCTGAGGGGACATCATTGTACGAAGCAGAAGCATCTTTTAAAGTTTGGGGGTGCAGGGACATGAAGGGTCAGGGAAGAAGAAATGATGTTAGGCTGAACTCTGAAGGATCAGTAGTCATGCTCAGAACAATTTAGGAATGGGGATAGGAGAGGGAGGAAAGCACTTCACACAGAGGGAGCTACTTGTGCAGGGGAAGAGGAGGGAGACAATTTTGAGTAACTGAAATAAATTCAATATAATGCTTTATCTCTTTTAGAGTGCCATGTTGATTGGTCTCTGTAAAGAGTTTTTCTCCGCTAGCACATGAAGTGCTTCTAGAACTCTCTATTCCCGGTATCTTTGGAAAAGATCTCTGAGAAAGCAGAGGACTGCTGTCCCCATTGTTCCCTAACTGTGCCCACAAGTTCCTGCCTCCAGGCTTTGGCCTTGCTGTTCTCTTTAACTAGGACATGCCATTCTCCCAGGTTCCACACCCACCAGTGGACTTAAGGACTCTCCTCTGTGTTTCCATGACAACTGGTGAATACCATGATCACAGCACTTAAAAAACACCGAATCCTAAAGGTTTACTTAATTGTTCATCTTGTTCCTAGGTTATCAACCCAGTCTTTATATCTCAGGTTAAGTAAACACTCATTTTTTTCCCCCTTAAAATGAACAACTGAATACTTTTTAATTTTTCTTTTTTCTTTTTTCTTTTTTTCAAGGTTTTTGCCATAGATTGCATGCACTTGCCGTAGAGAAACAGCGAGGGAAGAAGTGAGAAATCACCTCCTGGGTGGATGACTAAAGCCCTCCTGGGATTTTGGGCACACATGCACACATGTATGATTGTCAAGCTTTCAGGTCTGGGACTTGAACTTTAGTCAGCCACGTGGGAGTCCAGCACTGTAACCACTATGCCACCTGCTGCCCCATTTTATCTTATTTTACTCTTAGTAGTGGTGCTACTGGCAGTTTGGTTTTCTATTCTGCTCCCGGCAGAATTATTAATTTGCTTTAAAATTTTTTTTTGCATAAATTCTTTTTTATTTTAAATTTATTCATTTTCTACATTAATTCACTATACACCATCACAACACACAAATGAATTTTCCATCCAAAATACACTGTGCATTGGCTCAATCAAGCACATCAACATACATGTTCTCAGCAAATAATTTTCCAATTCTTATGTCCTGCATACCTTGCCTTTTGTTTTGCCATCCTTGATTCCCCATCCCCCACCCTCTGCCATGTCCCATCCTCCTCCCACATTGTCCCTGGCATCCACGGTTGCCCTCCATGCCTTCCCCCCCATTCCATTGTTCTGCCAATGAACTTAATTAGTCTAAATATATCCAATAGCTAGCACAGCTGACACATACCTATACATGAACCCAAGTCTGACTTTAGGCATAAACCCCAGTGAGCAGAATGAACATACTATAAAGTAGTACCCAGCTGGGCCCATA
>NW_006159512.1:8135596-8143940 GCF_000334495.1 Tupaia belangeri chinensis
GCAGCCCGGGCCGCGGAACGTGGAGCAGAGCCCCGGCCACGCAGGCCCAGCCTAGCAGACCCGGCCTAGCAGACCCAGGCCCGCCGCCGCACAGGCAATTTGCTTTAAAATTTTAATGACATCCTCCGTTATTCTGACTGCCTTAACCTGAATGCATTGAGCTTTTGCTGGGAGACAGGCTTTCTCCAATACTCGGATGCAGATATTTTTCAAGGACATCTGGGTATTGATTCCTCTCCTGGAGATGGGAATGTGGGCTTGCTGATACTCTTTGGTGTAAGGACAGAGCAAACCCAATATTTGTAACCATCCTCTTAAATGGATTCTCATGTATCCACAGAGAGATGTGTGTAAGACTGCTCATAGCAGCTTCATCCTAGTAGTCCAAACTGGAAAAAATCCAAAAGCTCATCAGCAGGAGAATAGGAAAACGAATTCGAGTCTGTTCATATAATAGATTGCTGCTCAGCAATAAAACACAGCAAATTATGGATATGTTCAACAAGATAAGTGTTATCGACAATATACTGAGAGAGCCCAAAGAGAAAAAATGTACATACTATGTCTCTATAGCAAACTAGCACAAGTGTAGTGGCTTAATATCACACAAATTTAGTCTTACAGTTTGGCAGGTTGGAAGTCCAATATGAAACTCACTACTCTAAAATCAAAGAGTCAGCAGGGCCCCATTCCACCTGGATGCTCTAGAAGAGAGCCCTTTTCCAGTTTCTAGAAACCCATCACATTCCTTGGCTCGTGGACCCTTCTATCAGCAGAGAAACAGTGTAGCACCTCGCGCCTGACTTTTTCTTTGCCGCTTCCTATTCCACTTTTTTTAAAAGAGATTTTTTGCTATAGGGCGTGTGTGCTCACTGGAGAGACACAGAGAGAGACAGAGAGACAGAAAGTGAGAACTCGCCCTCCAAGGGGATGGCCACATCGCAATTCCTTTTCCTCCATTCTCCTCTTGGGATTTTGAGCACACATGCACACTCGTACAGCACGAGTTTCAAACCACTGGGACTGAGACCTGAACTGTGGGCTACTACATGGGAGTCCAGCAACATAACAATTATGCCATCTGCTGCCCTCCCATTCCACTTTTAAGGACCTTTGTGATTTTGCTATACCCACACAGATAACCCAAGATCATCTCCCTATTTTTTTTTTTTTTTTGGAGAGATTTTCACTATAGGGCACGTGCGCTCGCCAGACAGACAGAGAGAGACATAGAGAAAGAAAGCGAGAAATCACCCCCCAGGGGGGATGGCCACGCCACAATCCCTTCTCCTCCATTCTCCTCTCGGGATCTTGGGCACGCACGTACACGCGCCCGACGTGAATTTTAAGCCACCAGGTCCGGGATGCGAACCGCAGTCGACTACATGAGAGTCCAGCGACATAGCCATTATGCTAACTGCTGGTTCCCGATCATCTCCCTATTTTAAAGTCAGATGATTAGCAGCTTAATCCCCCTTTGCCATGTAATCTAACATATTCATAGGTTCCAGAAATTAGAACATGTAGTTGGGGAAAGGGACGTTACTCTGCCTACTACACTACATGATTTCATTCACAGGACCTTCTAGAACAGGCAAAATACATTTATGGTTTAAAAAAAAAAAAAAAAAAAACAGAGGAAGAGAAGAACAGAAAGGAGGAGGAGAGGAAGAAAAAGAAAGTTAATTGCCTTTAGATGGGGGAGATAGACTAGAAAGGATGAGGGAACTTCCTAGGCTATTGGAAATATTCTGAATCTTAGTGGCAGGTGGGTTAAAGGTGCACATTGTCAGAATTCATCCAACTGTACCTGCGAAATGTGTGCGGTTTGCAATGTGTAAATTTTACCTGCAGGAAAAGACCATTATGAACAAATATTGACCTCTAGATTTGCTTTCCACAGCGCTATGTGTGAGCAATTTCAAAACTAGTTTCTGGTGTTCTGAGTAAATATATCGAGTGTAATGGAAGTCAGGTTTCCAGTGGTGTGCTGCTCAATTGGCATAAAATAAATTATAATAGAAATGGATGAAAGTCCATTATATCAAATAAAATCCAGTAATCAAAACTGATATAAATAAATGAATGAATAAGTAAATGGGAGAAGAGAAAACTCTGTAGAATACAAACTAACACACTGAGAATAAATGGAAGAGTTACAAGCTAGTCAGCCGCATGTGATAAAGGCAGCCAAATCCAACATGACCAACTGTGGTTCAAGTCCCAGACCCAGTGGCTGGAAAAACGTGCTAGGCAAGTGCGTGTATGTGACCAAAATCCTGAAAGGAGAGAGAAATGGAGAAAGAATTGAGACGTGACCATCCCCATAGCGCGTGCTTTCTCACTATCCCTCTCTTTCTCTTTCTCTGGTGAGCACATATGACCTCTGCCAATTTTTTTTTTTTAATGGAAGAGTTGGAAAATCATCAACAGATGCAAAAATTAAGGAGTGAAAGTTTAATAATGGATCGTGTGTTTATATAGCTCTCACAGATATTTGTTAATTGCTAAGAAGAAAGTTATGATTTTACAGTACAGAAATCTGATACCACCGTAAGCAAGTGATTGATGTTAACGGCACTAGTAATGGGACACGCCTAGTGCCTCCAGATTTGAGGCAATGGAAATATCACTACTAAAGTGTTCTCGCCGAAAATACATCATCTCCACCCAATCATGAAGAAACTGCACACAGACCTAAGACAAGGAACATTGTAAAAATTCTCTGGCCCAGGAGAATAGGAGATGGTGTGTTGGTTACATCCCTGGACTCCCGCATAGTCAACCGCAGTTCAAGTCATAGATCTGGTGGGTTTAAAACTCACAGTGGGCACTTGTGCATATATGCCGAAAATCCCAAGAGGAAAATGGAGGAGACAGGATTGTGGCATGGCCGTCACCCGGTGGGTGATTTCTCACTTTCTGTCTCTTATCTCTCTTGCGAGCGCATGTGCCCTGTAGCAAAAAAATCTCTCTTACTGAAAGAAGAAAGAAAGAGAAAGAAAGAGAAAGAAAGAAAGAGAAAGAAAGAAAGAAAGAAAGAAAGAAAGAAAGAAAGAAAGAAAGAAAGAAAGAAAGAAAGAAAGAAAGAAAGAAAGAAAGAGGGAGGGAGGGAGGGAGGGAGGGAGGAAGGAAAGAAAAGAAAAATTCTCTGGCCTGGGCCAGGAAGTGGCACAGAGGTTAAGGCAGCTGGATCTTACATGGTTAACTGAGCTGTTCAAGTCCCGAACTTGGTGGTTTGAAAATTATGTCAGCTGCATGTGCATGCATGTCTAAAATCCTGAGAGAAAAATGGAGGAAAAGGAATTGCATGGCCATGTGCCCTGAGAGGAGATTCCTCGCTTTGCCTCTCTCTATATATCTCTGTCTATCTCAGGTGGACACATGGCCTATAGCAAAACTGAAAAAAAAATTCTCTGGCATATTCTCTTCAAAATGTCAAAGTCATGAAAGATGATAAAAACAGTGACCAATGAGCTGTTACAGACCGATGAGAGAACACTGAGTACAGTTTGTGATCTTGTGCGGGAGCCTTACTAGGAAAAGAAGAAAGCTATAGTGACATTCTAAAGACCATAGAAACTTGAATAGAGACACCAGGTGCCATAGGAACACTCTCGCGTGTGAAGTCTTCTGGTCTTGGTAACTGCACTATTCGGGGTATGTAAGAGAATATCCTTGTACTTCGATTTACATGCTGAAGTACGTAGGAGTAAACAGACATGAAGTCTCCAACCTGTCCTTGAATTATTCAAAAAGAAGTTGAGTGTGGAGAGAGAAAGAAAATATGATAAAGCAAAATAAATTGAGCAAACTGTACCAATGTTTGAATCTGTGTAAAAAAAATACATATACAGGAGTTACATGACTGTTGCAACTTGTCTGAAATTTGGAAATTATATCACAATAAAAAGTTACAAGACATTGGGGAGTGGGAACAAGGACATAGCAAGCTGCTTGGTCGGTGACCATCCGCCACAGTGGGTGTTTGCACCACCACAAAGGGAGAAGCCATCCAAGGAGATGCTGTTTCTGTTCCTATGCTTTTCAGTCCACCTCTTCTGGAACGTTCTGTGTTCTTGGCTAAATAAAGCAAGAACTTAGAGTCAGAGTGTAGGTGGCCCATTTTGACAGCTATTATGACCACACGAAAGTATTAATTTCAAAATAATTGAGACCTCCGTGTCCTGGGTAGCAACCAGGGGCTCTGTTACACTGTGCAATCAGAATGGATAAACTTGCAAAACATTCCTCTCATGCGATAGATAAAAAGAGGTAGTGTGGCATGAGAGAAAGGGAATAGTACAAATTATACACGATATACTAGCATTAAAAAAAAAAATCAGTGTTGGGGCCAGCCGGTGGCATGGTAGTTAAGGTAGTAGACTCCCACATGACCAACAATGACTGGAGTCCCCCACTTGGCTGCATGAAAATCACACCAGGCATGTGTGCATGCATACCCAAAATTCCAAGAAGAGAATAGAGGAGAGGGGATTACAGTGCGGCCACCTCCCGGGTGGTGCTTTCTCACTTTCCCTCTCACTCTTTCTCTCTGTTTCCTTCCTGTGAGCACATATGCCCCTATGGCAAAAAACCTAAAAAATAAAATCAATGTTGTGGGCCAGCAGGTGACATGGTGGCTAAGACACTGTATCCTATGTGGTCAACTGCATGGTTCAAGTCCTAGATCTGGAGGTTTGAAATACATACTGAGCGTGTGTATGTGTGCCCAAATTCCCAAGAGGAGAATGGAAGAGAAGGGATGGTGGCATGACCATCCCTCCTTGGGCGTGATTTCTTACTTTCCCTCTCTTTCTCTCTGTGTCTCTCTCTGGCAAGCACACATGCCCTATGGCAAAATAAAATAAATCAGTGTTTCCACTTTCTTCCCATGATTTAGTATATAAATCCCACTTTTGGTACCTAGCCACTCTTCTGTTTCTATCAGATTGTATATGTATCATTGTACAAAACAGCATCATCACAATGCATAAATATTGACTTTTTCAGGGGGTCAGAGGGTGCATATACTCAACAGAAAGAGAGAAAGTCCCCTACAGTGGGACATAATCATGCTGCAATCCCTTTTCCTGCATTTCTTCTCCCCACCAGGATTTTGAGCATGTACACATGCCCAGTATATTTTTCAAGTTTCCAGGGCCAGGATTCAAACTATGGTCAGCCATGTGGGATCCAGCTCCTTCCACATAGCACTTAACTACTGTGCTATGGGATCAGCCCAGCCTAATCATAGATGTATCTTCTAAATGTTTCTGAGGAGAGGCTGGCAACCTAGCATTAGATACTCTGTTTAACTCAAGATCTGGAAGTTTGACCCAGGAGAGAATAAAAAAATGATTTAGATAGGAAAAATAGTTTTGACTCAAAAACTAATGAAATTACTGAATTACATCATAGGAAAGGTTTTCTCCTGCCATGGTCTGAATGTTTGTTGTCATCCCAAAACCCAAATGTTAAAACCTAACCCCAAAGATGTTAATATTAAGAGGTGGAGTGTTTGGGAGGGACTTGGGACATGACGGCTCTGCCTTTAGGGACTAGCGCCCTTACAAAAGAGGCCTATGGGAGCTCGTTCACCCCTTTTGCTATTTGAGGGCTCAGGAAGAGAGGCCATTTTGGAAGCAGAGGGAGCTCTAACCAAACCCCAAATCTGTTGGCACCTTGCTCTTCGATTTACTTCCCAGACTCCAGAACTGTGAGCAGTACATTTCTATTATTTATAAATTACCGAGTTCTTTTTTAAAAAAAAAAATATTTATTTATTTATTTCTGAGAGGCTTTTGCTATAGGGTGTGCATGCTCACCAGAAAGACAGAGAGAGACAAAAAGTGAGAAATCACCCCCCCCAGGGGGGATGGCTACACCACAGTTCCTTCTCTTCCATTCTCCTCTCGGGATCTTGGGCACACACACACGTGTGCCCGGCCTGAGTTTAAGCCGCTGGGTCCAGGACTCAAACTGCACTTGACTACATGGAAGTCCAGAGAGACATAGTCATCTGCTGGTCCTTGTTTATCTATTTATTTATTTATTTTATTTGACGAGAGAGACAGAGAGAGAGAGAAAAAACAAGCTGCCAGGTCCAGGGACTTGAACCGCAATCTGCCATGTAGGAATCTGGCACCCTTAACCGCCGCCATGCCACCTGCTGGCCTGACCCAGTTCTGTTTTAAAATATCCACAAAGGAGGCCAGCAGGTGGTGTGGTGGTTAAGGCAGCTGGATTCCACATAACTAACTGCATCGTTCAAATTCAACCTGGCAGTTTAAAACAGACACTGGGCATGTGTGTGTGCATGCGCACCCAAAACCCCAAGAGGAGACTGGAGGAGAAGGGATTGAGGCATGGCCATTGCCCCCTCGAGCGCTCCCTCACTTTACTCCTATGTACTTCAGCGTGTAAATCGAAGTACAAGGATATTCTCTTACATACCCTGAGTACTGCAGTTACCAAGAGCAGAAGAGTTAACACGCTCTCCTTGCTCTCTTTAGCTTATGCATGCACCCTATGACGAAAAGAAGAAATGAAAAGAAAATACTCCAAAGTTATTTTGTTATAATAACCCAAAAAGACTAAAACACCCCCACCACGACCCACTGTGCACCTTTTTCACCGTGTATTAAAATACTATGTTGTCGGGACCAGCAGATGGCGCAGTGGTACATCCTAGTACATCTTGGACTCCCACCTAGTGGATTTCAGTTCAAGTCCCAGAACCAGTGGCTTAAAACTCACGCCAGGTGAGTTTGCTTGCTTGTTCAAAAATCCTAAGAGGAGAATGGAGGAGAAGGGACTGCAGCATGACCATTCCCCCTGGGGAGTGATTTCCCACTTTCTATGTCTCTGTCTCTCTTTGTCTCTCCGTTGAGTGCATGTGCCCTATAGTAAAAATCTCTCTCTAAAAAAAAAGCCACTATGTTGTCATTTCTGATTCTTTGACAGCAGAACTTAACACATATTTCTTTTGTGCCATGCCCATCGGTGAAACTTTGAGGAAGAAATGTTTCCTTGCAGCACAAAATTCAACACTTAAAAATTAATGATTTAGAAATTCCAGCAATGAGGCAGAGTCATGTTGAGAATGGCAACTCTCCAGAATACTTACTACCTTACTAGAAATAAAATTCTAACCCTCCACAGTGAAAGCTAGAAAACAAAGCATTTCTTTGACACAAATATTTCATTTTTATCCATGGGATTAAGCTAGATTAAGAGTTAGCCAAAATAAATAATTTGTGATATAATTACACCGTACTTTTCAGCATGAAGTATACATTTCTCTAGAGATGAAATAGTTTTGATTTGCAAAAGTGGATAATTAAATTAAGTAGATAATTGTTCCTAAGTGCCTGGGAGCCAGGTAATAGCAATCTGAAAATTTACCAACATAAATAATTAGTTTGGTTAGTCTCCTGAAGATTAAAAAAAAAAAAGCTGAAAGAATAAAAATTACCTTTACCTCTAGTCGATAATGTAGATATCTCCCTGATTTTCTTTGCAATGCTCCCTACCACTACAGTTCTTCCTTCTGGGAGGGATTGATCCCATTCAACTACACCTATAGGGCTATGACCTAATTGGCCTAAAACATTTAAGATAATTTTATTTCTCTGATCTCATCTTGTTCAAGGTACGCCTAGGGACCAAGCTGGTTAATTTCACTTTTTTTTTTTTTTTAAGAGGTTTTTGCCTTAGGGTATACGTGCACTTGCCGGAAAGAGAGCGACAGAGACAGTGAGAGGGAAAGTGAGAAATCATCCCTGACGGTATGGCGCACCTCAATCCTTTCTCGATCCTCCTGGGATCTTGGGCACGTGCACACGTGCCCAGCCTGAGTTTCGAACCACCAGGTCCAGATCTTGAACTGCAGTGGGCCATGTGGGAGTCCAGCTTCGTAATTGCTATACCATCTGCTGGCCCCTAGTTTCACTTTGAAAAATTGTTATTTTTGTATTATTTTTTAATTTGCTACAGGACATATATGCTCACTGGAGAGAAACAGAGAGAGCAAGGTAGGGAGAAAGAGGAAAAGTGAGAAAGCACTCCCCAGGAAGGATGGCCACACTAGCATCTCTTCTGCGTTCTTCTCTTGGCGTTTTGGGTACTCATACACATGCACCAGGTGTGGTTTTTAAGCTGCCAGGTCCAGGCCTGAAATTGCCCAGTCAGCCATGTGGGATCCAGCTGACGTAACCACCACACCACTGGCTGGCCCATAGTTTCACTTTTTAACTTCTGAATAGTAATCTTATTTCCATCATTTCCAAATTCTTCTTTTTTTTTTTTTTTTTTTTCTTTTTTTTGGAGGGGTTTTTAGCTA
>NW_006159512.1:8144053-8146251 GCF_000334495.1 Tupaia belangeri chinensis
TTGGGCATGCACACACACGCGCCCGGCGTGAGTTTAAGCCACCAGGTCCGAAACTTGAACAGCAGTCGACTCCATGGGAGTCCAGCGACATAGCCATTATGCTAACTGCTGGTCCCCCTCATTTCCAAATTCTTGACAAAAATTTTATTGTAGTACCCAATCAACAATCAGGTATAGCTTCAGTTCTCTTATGATCAGAAGTTGCCCATAATAATCACTATAATACACACGCAAATTAGTCAACAGGTTTCTTATATTTATTTATTAGGTTGTCAAGAAAGTTATGATGTTTTTCCATGCAAAATGTATCATAACTTTCCCAGCAACACAACATATGACTTTGAAGTACTTTTACATTTGTAGGGTTGGCCTGTAGCCTAATGTTTAAGGGAGCTAGATGCCACATGGCCAACCATAGTTGAAATTCTAGTTCTGGCGGCTTGGAAAGACACCAGGCATGTGTGCAGACGTACCACAAACCCAGACAGGATGGCAGAATGGCGGAGAAGGGATTGAAGCATGATCATGCCCCATTGCAGCATGCTTTTGTTAACGAATGGGCAAGTGCTGAGCTGCGATGTGAAATCCTTGGCTCTTTGGGTTCAGATCACTAAAATTAGAGATCTGTCCCTAGGCACAAAATGAAACTGCAACCACGAATGAAGTAGGTAGAAAAGAAGGTTTAATAGAAAGAGAGGAAAGGAAAGAAAGGAAGTACACCCAGAAAGGATCTTGGGCGGGCAGATTGCCAAGTGGCAATGGCGTTTGGTACTAGTTAACCATTATTTTTATTACTAGAGGTCATGAATATTCATTAGTGGGAGGCCCCTTAGGCTGCCTATGTCTTCCTTTAAATCTGAATCCACGTGGTCTTTTCCTGCACCTGCGCACCTTACTCACAGGTAAAGAATGAGGAATTTGATCACCTAATTGCGCATGCCCAATGTGAGCCAGGTTGTCCTAATTAGATTACCCGGTTAGTCTATTGCCCTAATAGGAATTGGGGCATTGACCAAAAACGCTCGCTTAGGTCTTTTTGATAAGAGAAAAATCTACAAATCATCCCTGTGTACTTCCCTCAGGCCTCAAGGAAGGAAGATGGCAAATAGCCTCTCCCTCCTGGCACCTGGAGCTAGATGAGCCTTTCGCTTTTCTCTTAGGGCTGCCCGCTCATGGCTAACTGCCTATCACACTTTCTCCCTCTCCCTCTTTCTGTCTTTCTGAAGAGCACACGCACCCTTCGGCAATTTTTAAAAATAAAAATAAATTTGCGACCAGTTCATCTTTTTTTGTATGTATCATTTTCTTGTTAAATAAAACAAGCATTTATCCTGGAGGATTTTTCCTCATTCTAGATTTGACTTATTCTTCTCTGATTGTTTCACTTGTCCCTGTATTTCTTTTTAAAATTTTTAAATAATTATTTATTGGGCCAGCAGATGGTGTGGTGGTTAAGGTACTGGACTCCCGCATGGTCAAACACTGTTCGAGTCCCGGACCTGGAGGCTCACTTTCCCATTTTCCCTTTCTCTCTCTCTCTGTCTCTCTAATCAAATTAAACAAATAATAATGATGATAATAAATGAAATAAAATAATTCTTAAAAAAAGAATTATTTATTTATGTAATTTCATTTGTTATTATTATTTTTTAATTTGAGCAGAGAGAGAGAAAGAGAAAGCGAGAAAGCAAGCTGCCAGGTCCAAGACTCGAACCATGATCGACCATGTGGGAATCCAGAGCCTTTAAGAAACACACCACCTGTCAGCCTCAGTCCCTGTATTTCTTACAATTCTTGTAAAATAGTAGTTAGAACTAGGGACTTGATTTGGTACGGTTTTATTTTTTCTTTGGGTAAGAAAACTTGTTGTGTACTTCCTAACACCTTACACCTGTAGCTCCGGGTACCTAGTTGTCCGCTTTTAGTGACATCAGGATGACTAGCAGAGCCAGGTTTGTTACCTTGATCTATTCCTAATCTGGTCTTTCCAGTCAACCTTTCCTTAATGGTTTTAGCAGCCACTGATGATTGTTGCCTTGATTATTTTTCCCTTTCTTGCAAATTAGTATTTCCATAACCTTTTAAGTCTGTCTGTATTGGAAACCAGCAGATAGCGTAATGGCTATATCGCTGGACTCCCACGTAGTTGATTGCAGTTCGCGTCCCGGACCCGGTGGCTTAAAACTCACGCCGGGTGC
>NW_006159512.1:8146372-8158401 GCF_000334495.1 Tupaia belangeri chinensis
CCCCCGATGGCGAAAGAAAACCTCTCAAAAGAAAAAGAAAGTCTGTATTAATTAGCTAGAATTATTCTATAAGAACTTTTCCACAATAATGTTTGATTACATCAAAATTGCTTATTTATTTATTTATTGGAGAGGTTTTTGTTATAGGGTATGTGTGCTCGCTGGAAAGACAGAGACAGACAGACAGAAAGCGGTAATCCCCCCCAGTCACCGCCCCACACCCATCCTCGAGGGGATGGCCACACCTAAATCCCTTCTACTCCATTCTCCTCTCTGGATTTTGGACACACAAGCACATGCGCTCAGCCTTGAGTTTAAGCCAAGTCCCGTCGAACTGTGGTCGTCTATGTGGGAGTACAGCAACAACCATTACGCCACCTGCTGGTACATTGAAATCGTTTTTTTACGATAAAAGCAGGATAAATGCTTTCTTCAACATTTATCAATTTTCGGAGAAATAAGTTTGTGTTCTAACAATCAGAAACAGGCACCCCCGTGGGATCTTCAAGCTGCACCCACCCCCAGTATCGGCACGGCCAGATCATGGGCAACCCATACTCACATGGCCAGAGTGCTTAGGGAAGCCTGGAAGGTTAAACCAGGACCTTCTGCATGCGTGCCCGGTTGCATTACTGCTCACAGTCCCCCACCCCCCAATCTCTGCATTTCTTTTGACATGACCCCATTATCTTTAAAAGCTTCCTTGCTTTCTGGCACAAGATTTCCCAATCCAGATCTAAAATTCGCCATGTATTTAATATATAAAAAGCTCTATTCCATAAGTGGAATGGTATTTAGAGGCCACTTTGGGGGCTCAGAGACCTCTGCTCTGCCAATGTTACAGCTTCTAGACCTCCCAGAGGATCAAGCTAGGAAATATGGACTTTTTTTAGGAAAGAAAAAAGGTAATCAAGAATTTATACATGTATTACCAATTAAAATTTAAGATTATGGGGGCAAGGAGTTACTTGTATTTTACTTTCTCTTGTCAGAAAATCTGAGGTCCAAATATTTGCTTGATCCAAGAATATCCAAGTAGTTTTAAAATGGCGATACCAATAATACTACTGAAAATTACGGTGACTGAATTCAGCATGAGATTTTTTTTATGGGTTTCTTATTATTGTTGCCCTTAAGATGTATCTTACCAAGGATGTACAGTTCAAATATTGAGGTCTTTTTTTTTTTTTTCAAATATTGAGCTTTTAAAGTCATTCAAAAGAATTCTTTTTTCTACAGGGTACATGCACTTGCCAAAGAGAGAGTAAGAAAGTGTCCCCTCAGGGGGGATGGCCACACCACAGTCCCTTCTCCTACATTCTCCTCTTGGGATTTTGGGCACACGTACGCACGTACCTGGCATGTTTCTCAAGCCACCAGGTCAGGGACTGGGCAGTCATGTGGGATACAGCCACTTTAACCTCCATGCCACCTGCTGGCCCCAAAACAATTCATTTCTGTGTTGTTATGCCACAAACTCGATACATAGTCAAATTCAGTTATTTCTGTTGTTTCATTTGGGGGAGATTTTCTTTCCATTTTAAAAAATATTGTGTGCGGCCCACCTGTGGCATGGTGGTTAAGGCAACTGGATCCCACATGGCTGATGGCACAATTCAGGTCCCAGATTCGGTAAGGCAACTGGATCCCGGGCACATGTGTGTATATGTGTGTGTGTGTGTGTGTGTGTTCCCAAAGTCCTGAAAAGAGGAAGAAATGGAGGAGAAGGGATTGCAGCAGTGACCATTCTCCATGAGGGGTGCTTTCTCACTTCCCTCTCTCTGTCTCTCCTGTGAGTGAACACACCTTTTGGCAAAATCGTTTCAGATTGTTTAATAACCAGAGAGTTACATGATTTCAATGTCTAAACTACAAAACAAAGTATATTCAGAGAAGTTGAATGCCTTCCTTTGTTCCATTGTTTTCTTTCCAGGTAATTATTACATTAGTTTTTTGCCATCTTTCATTGTTTCTTTTTGAAAACATATGTGCATGTATGTGGGTGCGTGTGTGTATGTATACACATATGTAGGTATTTGGGTTGCTTTATTATGTAAAAGGTACATGTGTGTACTGTAGAGTGCTTTGTGATTTGGTTTATTCCCTTGTCGGTATGTCTCAAAGACCACTGCGTAGTAGTACTTATAAATTTTCCTCACTCTCCCTCGTATTTGTGTGATATCCATCGAGGGTGTACACAAACATCCTTACTGATGAACATCTGGCTTATTTTAGTTTCTTTTTATTACAATGAATGCCACAGTACATATATGATTTTGCATTTTTTTCCCGAATATTGTTGTGAATTGCCAGGGAAAAGATAAATGCAGATACAATTTAGATAGATAATGCCAGTTCCTTTCCCTGTCACTTGACCATTTTGCATTCCCACCATTAATGTTGACAGTGGCTGGTTCCCTGCAGCTTTGCCAACAGGTATGTCATAATGTTCTATTATTGGCAATCTGATAAGTAAGAAGTAGTTTCTCAGTGTCATTTTCATGTTTTTTTTAGCAAATTTGAGCTTTTTTTTATATTTAAGGATCACTTGCATTTCTATGAATTGTTCATTTCTCAAACCACCCCCCCCCTTTTTTTTTGTAGAGTTTATGCCTTAGAGTGCATGCCCTCACTGGACGGAGAGACAGAGACAGTGAGAAGGAAAGTGAGATATTACACCCCCCCAGGGGGGATGGCCACACCGCAACCCCCTTCTCTTCCATTCTCTTCCTGGATCTTGGGCATGCACTGACAAGTGCCTGGTGTGAATTTCAAGCCATGGGTCTGGGAACTGAACCACAGTTGGCCATGTGGGAGTCCAGCGACATAACAGCTATGCCATCTGCTGGCCCCTCAAACCCATTTTTAAATAGACTTACTGGTCCTTTTCTTCTCAGATTTGAGAAGCTTTTTATGTTATGGGCACTAACACTTTCAGTGATATAAATTAGAAATCTTTTCAAGTTTGTTATTTGCCTTTTTATGTTACTTCTGCTGATTTTCGTTTCTAAAAGTTACTTCTGAATTATTTTCTTTTAAATAAACTGGTACCTTCAAACATTTTATTTTTCATTATTATTATTATTATTAATTTACTCTAGGGCATATGTGTTCGTCAGAGAGAGACAGAGAGAGAGAGAGGGAACATGAGAAAGCAAACTGCCAGGTCCGGGACTTGAACTACAGTCAGCCATGTGGGAGTCCAGCACCTTAACCCCCATATCACCTGCTGGCCCCTATATGTTTTGTTTCTACTAGGAATATTTCCCTGACTCCCACATTGCTCTTCTTTTTCAGTAACCCTTGCTACTATTTTTTTAAAATATAGACTTTAAACTCAATTCTCTCACTTAAAAAAAAAAAAATGATCTGATGGTATTTTTATTACGTTGATGAAACATTCAGAATACTTTGGGATATTGACATAGTTCTGATGTTGAGTTTAAGATCACTCTATATATTTCTATTTGTTCAAATCTACTTTTTATCTTTCGAGAATAATTTATGGTTTTCTATATATATATTTTGCACATTTCTTGTTAAGCTTATGCCTAAGTATTTTATTTTATCCTAGTCCTATCATACTTGCGTTCTCTTTTCTACTATATTTTATTTCATTTTTTAAATTTTTTGAGAGGTTTTTGCTAGAGGGTGCATGCGCTCGCTGGAAAGACAGAGACAGACAGACAGAAAGTGAGAAATCACCCCCCAGGGGGATGGCCATGCCTCAATCCCTTCTCCATTCTCCTCTCAGGATCTTGGGCACTCACGCACACATACCGGAGGTGAATTTAAGTTACTGGGTCTGGGACGGGACCCACAGCCGACTACGTGGGAGTCCATGACGTAACCATTATGTCACCTGCTGGTCCCTATATTTTATTTTTTTAAATAATTATTTTATTTAATTTTATTCATCATCATTATTCTTTTCTTATTTTAACTTGACCAGAGAAAGAAAGTGAGGAAGCAAGTTGCCAGGTCCAGGACTTGAATGCAGTCAGCCATGTGGGAGTCCAGTGCCTTAAACACCGTGCCACCTGCCAGCCCTATCCACTGTATTATAGAACTGGATAGTATTTGTATGTGTGAAAGCTACTGCTTTCTGTACAATTCTTTTATTTCCTGCTCTTTTGCCAAGTTGTAGTTTTTCTGTTGCTTTTTTTCTCTCATATATTATCGTAACACCTGCGCATAGAAATAATTGTGTTTCTTCTTTCCAGTTCTTATGTTTTTAATTCTTTTCTCTTTAATTTTTTTTTTTAATTTATGCTATAGGGCATGTATACTCGCCAGAGAGGGACAGTGAGAGAGAGAGAGAGAAAGAGGGGGAAAGTGAGAAAGTTCCTCCCAGGAGAGGGCCACACTGCAATCCCTTTTCCTTGATTCTCCATTCAGGCTTTTGGGCATGCAGGCACACACGGCTGATATGCTTTTCAAACTGCTAAGTCCAAGACTTGAACTGCTTAGTCAGCCATATGGAATCCAGCCACTTTTACCCTGCTTCCAGTTGGTCCCTCCCATTATTTCCTCTTATCTAATTGTTTTGACTGATACTGTCACTTCAACATGTAGTAATCACTAAGCTTCTGAACATCCTTGTTGCCATAGTTTGGATAGAGTTTAGCCACAAAGGTTTCTGTGCTGGAAGTTTGGTCCCTAATGTGATGGTGTTGAGAGATGGTGGGACCTCTAGGAGGTGAGATCTAGTGGGCAGTATTTGAATTATGGGGGTACTGCCCTCATGAGTAGATTAATGCCATGTAGGAAGATGAGATTTTTCTCTAGCAGAGATGAGTTAGTTCCTACTAGAGTGTATTGTTAGAAAGTAAGATGGCTGCTGCAAGGGTTCTCTCACTTACTCTCTGCATGCACCTCCCATGTTATAATGAAGCAGAGGCAAGCCAGATGCATCCCACACCTCTGGATTTTCTAGCCACCAGCATCATGAATCAAATAAACCTCTATTTTTATATATATATATATATATACATATATGTATATATGTATATATATATATAAAGTCACCCAACCTCAAGTATTTCTGTTTAGCAACATGGTAAACCAATACACTTCGCTTTACTCTAGAAACTTAAGCAGGAAAGCTTCCAGTACTTCCCCATTGAGTTAAATGCTTGCTTGAGGACAGAGGGATATGTACATTTCATTATGCATAGTAAGTATACAATTTTCATCTTCCTGAGTGTTGAATTGTGTCAGACATCTTTTGGTCATGTATGGAGATGATCCTATGATGTTTCTTCTTAACTCTGTTAAATTGATGAATTGTATGAATAAATATACTAATGTACAAGTTAATATGCTAATATCCACTCTTGCTCCTAAAATAAGGACCACTTATTGACATATCTTTTTTTTCTTTTCTTTTCTTTCTTTTTTTTTTTTTCTTTTTGGCCATAGGATGTGTACACTTGCTGGAGAGAGGCAGAGAAAGAGAGAGGAAGTGAGAAATCACCCCCTGGGGAGATGGCCATGCCACAATCCCTTCTCTATTCTTCTCTTGGGATTTTGGGCACACACACATGCCCAGCATGAGTTTTAAGCCACCAGGTCTGAAACTTGAACTGTGGTCAACCCGGTGGGAGTCCAGCACCTTAACCACCATGCCACATGCTGGTCCCATGATATCTATTTGTTCAATGTGCTCTTGGATTCTTTTTACTTTTATGTCATTTATTGAATCAGTATTCACAATTAAGACTGGTTTACAGCAAGGACTGGCAGTACCTGAGCCATACTGCGTTGGCTGTGTACATATCTGCCCAACTTCCTGCAGCCAGTATTTGCAATTCTAGGCTTATAGGTTCTCTCTGGCCCTGGCAATCACTTGACTAGCAAGCACAAGGCAGGTCAGAAATGCTAGGAAATTTGTACCATCAAGGGCAGCTCTAAGTCAATGACTGATGTGAGCTAAGGGATAAATACCTAGGCCCTCACAGGATAACTCTTAGACGCATAGTCTGAAGCAGAAGCACTTCCATCTTTGTACTTTATCATTATGCTTGCTTCCTCCTTTTGCCCAGAGTAAGTAGAGTGATTAATAGTCTTGCTTTTTTTGCTAACTAGCCTGAAATCTTTTTGTTTAGCTGTTCCTCAGCAATGTAACCACCAATCACCAGACTCCTGCCCAGAGCCATGGGGACCATTAAACAAAGGTCTGGAGAATACCCTTAGAAATGATTAACCTGCTTGATTCAACTTCTGTGACTGCTTTCCCATAGGAACCCACTCCCTTTCCTCTTCACCCCCTCCTCATTTTCCATTGTAATCACCATGTGAACTCAGAAATGATTGTGATTT
Organism: Tupaia belangeri chinensis; assembly: GCF_000334495.1. Taxonomy (NCBI): domain Eukaryota; kingdom Metazoa; phylum Chordata; class Mammalia; order Scandentia; family Tupaiidae; genus Tupaia; species Tupaia belangeri. The sequence goes on from NW_006159512.1 coordinate 8,152,694, forward strand.
TTGCCTTTTAAGCACCCCTCTCCTTTCTCTCGGGGCTGTGAGGTCTTTGAGAAACACGAGTCCTCCCATAAGCCACCAGCAATAAAACTGCGATAATTTGGCTATGTCTGGACATCTGTTTAATTCTCGCTGATTTGACTACGACAGTCTATGCTGTATCCCAGAGTTCCTTGCAGGCTTCACTTCAAATTGCCCTCCACAGCAATTTGCTTGATAGTAACACCATCTCAACTTCCTTCCGTTCCCTGTTTCTCTCCCATTCTGGGCTCCCAGACTACTTGTGCTTGGATCCTTGTCTCTAGGTTGGCTTCCAGGGAAACCCAACTATGCCAGCTTTATCATTTTCTTTGTCATGCAGTCTTTATGACATTTGGTTATCAACATTATATTCATTTCTGAGAATTCAGACATTATATTTTTATTTCCTTCACCCTGAAACAGTTTAAGGGGCCTTGAGTTTCTCTGATCTTGAAAGGTGGGTGGAAATCCCCTGTAAAATCATCCAGGCATGATGCTTTTATGTGGGAGCACTGACAGCCTTCTGTGTGGAGATGGGTCTGTTCCATGGAAATCGATATTTATACTGGGGAGATTGTATAAGTTATGAATTTCTGAAACATGATCCATTTCAGATGGTCTCATACAGGTTTTTAGATTATTTGCATTAAATATTATTTGAATTAAACAAAATAGTCATTTAATCTCATTTGTTGTTATTCTTTTTTTTAATTTAAGCAGAGAAAGATAGCAGAAGGAAAAGGGGGGAAAAAAGAAAACAAGTCAGCAGGTCTAGAACTCAAAACTACCGTCAGCCATGTCAGAGTCTAGCATGTTAACCACCACACCACCTGCCGGCCAGAAAGTAGTCGTTCTGAAGTTTTGTAAGTGTCCTCTGCTTTTATGGTTGTTACATTATCATTTACTTAGTGTATTTATACCCTCAAATCCCTCCCCTTCTCCCTTTTTTCATTTAGGTGAGCTACTGTTTTGTCCATTTTGTTGAGTTTTAAAAATAATTATCTTTTTTTTTCCAGTGTCATTTTACCATTTCCTCTTGATTCAAGGATTGCTTGGTAGTGTGTTTTTTAACGGTTTTATGTGAATGAGACTTTTTTTTTTAAATCATTATTTTCCTGTTCTATTGCCTTGTGATCACAGAATATCCTTTATGTCATCTGCTTTTTTTTTTTTTTTTCAAACCTGTCAGTGCTTTGATATTGGACTTCCCAGCCTCTAGAACTGTAAGCCAACAAAGTCCCTCTCATTGTAAATGACCCGTCTATGGTGTTCTGTTATAGTGGTACCAGAGGCGTGGGGCGTTGCTATAACACATACCTGAAAATGTGGTCGCAACGTAGCACCTGGGTTATGGGCAGAGCAGGGGACAATTTTCAAGCGCAGACTGGGAAAAGCCCTTATTGCCCTGAATGGAGGGTGTAGGAAGATTCTGTAAGGGATCAGAAGAAGAAAGCTGTAGAGAAAGCATGATTCCTCTTAGAAATTACTTGTGTCTTATTTTAGTCCATTATCCCACAGACTTTTTGAAGTCCCCTCATATATCCATTTCTTTGTGTGTATTGTTTTTGTCTTTTTAGGTTTTTGTTATAGACATGTGCCCTAGCTGGAGATGAGAGAGAGAGAGATTAGGAGGGGAAGTGAGAAATCACCCTCCATGGTGGATGGCCACACCACAGTCTCTTTCTTCTCCAGTCTCCTCTCAGGATTTTGGGCACACATGCACACCACCAGGTCCAGAGTTTAAACTATGGTTGACCATGTGGAAATCCAGTACCTTAATCACCATGCCTCCTGCCAACCCTCTTTGGGATCATTTTTGTTAACAATTTGCTATGTAACAAATTACCCTAAAATTTGGGGCTAACAACAATGCTTAACACAGTTTCTTTAAGTAAAAATCTGTTGCAGTTTAACCCTGAGCTCACAGTCTCTCCAGGGTGCAGTCACACTATTAGCAGGGGCCTCAGTTTCACTGAGAGGCTTGACCAGTGAAGATTTGCTTTCAGCTCTCTCACACAAGTTACCCAGTAAGGAACTGTTAGGATTCACCTCCTTGTGGGTATTGAACTGAGAGTCTCGGTTCCTCCCTGGGTGTCAGCAGTTCTTTGCTCTGTGGAATTGTTTATAGCGAAACTCACAACACATGAGCTGGCCTCTAACAGTGAGAGAGGACAGCCAAAATCGAAGTCATAGTCTCTTTACAGCCTAGTCACGGAATGACCACACATTACCTTTACCATATTCTATTCATTAGAAGCAGTTCACTAGATTTAGCCCAGCCTAAGAGGAAAGGATTATACAAGGGCATAAAAATTGAGATGGGATCATTGGGGGCTCCCCTAGACACTGTTTACCAAGGTGTAAATACCTGCGAGTGGAATTGCTGACCACAGAGTAAGTGTATGTTTATAAGAAACTGCTAAACTCTTTCTCTAAGTGGCTCTACCATTTTGTTTTGTTTTCTTTCTTTCTTTCTTTCTTTCTTTCTTTCTTTCTTTCTTTCTTTCTTTCTTTCTTTTTTAAGATTTTTACCATAGGGCACTTGTACTCTCCAGAGAGAGACAAACACACAAAGAGAGAGTGAGAAATCACCCTCCAGGGTATGTCATACTGCAGTCCCTTGTGCCTTGTGGACATGCACACACACACACACACACACACACACACACACACACACACACACTCGATCCTCAAGCTGTTGGGTCTAGGACTTAAACTATAGAGTTGGCCATGCGGGATCAAGTGCCTTACTCACCATGCCACCTGCTGGGCCCATGCTGTGTCATTTGTTTGCCTGTTAGCAATATATGACAGTTCTAGTTGTCCCAGGACTTTTCAACCTCAGCACTATTGACATCTTATACTTTAGCCCAGGTAATTCTTTGTTCTGGGAGATGTCCTTCTTTAGGCAGGATGGTTAGCAGCATCCTTGACCTCTACCCATTAGCCACCAGTAGTAGCTCCCTTCTAGTTATGATGACAAAAAAATGTCTCCAGCCATTGTCAAATGCCCTTTGGGACAAAATCACTCACAGATGACAACCACCAAATGCCCCACATCTTCAGCCACACCGTACTTCTAGTCTTTTTCATTTGGTAGGTGTGTGGGGCTATCTCATTACAGTTTTAATTTGTGTTTCCATAATGGTGAATTATGTTAAGTCTGTATTTGCTTGTCTGGTATTTGCACACCTTCTTTGATGAAGTATCTCTTAAAATCTTCTGTTCATTTTAAAAATTGGATTGTCTTCTTAACATTGAATTATGGGGCCAGCAGGTGGCATGGTGGTTAAAGTGCTAGACTCCCACTTGACTGACGGTGGTTTGAGCAGGACGTGGCAGCTTGAAAATCCCGAGTAGGGAGGAGGAAGGACTGCAGTGTGGTAATTCCCTCAGGAGGTGATTTCTCACTTTCCCTCTCTCTGTCCCTTGTTAGTGAGTGCACGCACCCTATGGTAAAAACCCAAAAATAAAATAAAATAAAATAAACTGAATTATGATAGCTGTAAGGTCACATTCAGCAAAGCTCTTCTGAGCACCACCTGCTGTCGCTCACAAGGAACCAAGGCCAGACGTCTGCAGACCTGACCTTAGTAGGGGTCCACTCCGGACATTGCTACCATTAGGTCACATCGATCCAGAGAACAGTAGATGAGGACGTTTTGTGATGCAAAATGTGAGTCTCCCAGAAGAGATGGATACATGAATCGGTTACCTATAAAAAGATCACTCTCACGGGCAGGCTGAGACATCTCTGGCTTCAGACCTCCAGGCTCTTACTCTCAACGAACTTTCCTTTTTCTCTTGAGTTGATGCCTCCTGAGTCTTACCCTGAACCTTGACATAGTCCTTTGTATATTTCAGGTACAAGTACTTCAATGGGTAGTATTCTTCCAGTCTTGGTTTGCGTTTTTATTTATAGTAGTATCTTCCAAGAACAAAAGATTTTAGTGTTGCTGAAGCCAAATTTATCCATTTTTCTTTTGTGGTTATGCCTTTTATGTCTTCGTCTGTTCAGGCTAGAGCAAATTACCATAAATTAGGTGGCCTATAAACCACAGAAATCTATTTTTCTAGAAGCCATGCCATCACATCCTATTTCTTTCTTGTTTTAGTCTACTCTATTTTCTTTCTTCCACTTGCTTTGTGTTTAATTTTCTCCTTTTTTATTATTAATGTGGCAGTATAGATACATTTTTGAGACTGCACTTCTTTTTAAGTGTATTTGATGCTGTAAATGTCCACTTGCGCTGCCTTTGCTCTATTATGCAAATCTTGATATTTTTCTGTTTTCATTTTAATCCCACTCAGCGTATTTTTATATAATTTCCCTTGATCTTTTTACTTGATTCATGAGTTATTTGGAATGAGCTGTTTATTTTCCAAATATTTGGATATTTTAAAGCTACCTTTCTGTTATTGATTTCCAGTTTAGTTTTGTTGAGATCAGAGAACTAACTTTATATGCTTTTAATTCTTTTAATTTTTTTTTAAGAGAGATTTTTTTGCTACAGGGTGCGTGCCATCACCGGAGAGACAGAGACAGACAGAAAGCGAGAAACCCACCCCCCAAGGTGGATGGCCACGCTGCAATCCCTTCTCTTCCATTCTCCTCTCGAGATCTTGGGCATACACGCACACATGCCCAGTGTGAGTTTTAGGTCAGAGTCCAGAACTCAAACCATAGTCAACTACATGGGAGTCCAGCAATGTAACCATTACACCATCTGCTTGTCCCTCAATTCTTTTCATTCTTAAAATATAATTATTTATTTAATTTTATTTATCATTATTGTTTTTAAGTTGCTACAGGGCATGCTCACACATCAGAGAGAGACAAAGAGAGAGTGAGAGAAAGAGAGAGAGAAAGTGAGAAAGCAAGCAGCCAGGTCCAGAACTCAAGCCACAGTCAGCCATGTAGGAGTCCAGCACCTTAACCACCATGCCACCTACTGATCCTCCTTTTAATTCTTTGTGACTTGTTTTTTAGCTTTGTATATGACCTAAGTTATTTATTTATTTTTTTGAGAGATTTTCACTGTAGGGCGCGTGCGCTCACCAGACAGACAGAGAGAGAGAGAGACATAGAGACAGAAAGTGAGAAATCACCCCCCAGGGGGGATGGTCACGCCGCAATCCCTTCTCCTCCATTCTCCTCTCGGGATCTTGGGCACGCACGCACACGCGCCCGGTGTGAGTTTTAAGCCACCGGGTCCGGGACACGAACCGCGGTCGACTACGTGGGAGTCCAGCGACATAGCCATTACGCTAACTGCTGGTTCCCTGACCTATTTTATTGATTGCCATGAGTTGAAACATTGTGTATTCTGCTGTTGTAGAGTCTGTATGTGTCTGTTAGGTTAAGTTGGTTGATAATAAATCTTGTTTATATTTAATGGTATTATGTCTAGTATCAATTATGGAGAGAGGCATTAAATCCTCCAAAAATAATATTGTATTTATCTATTTCTCTTTTTAGTTCTATTACTTTTTATTTCTTGTATTTTAAAGCTCTGCTATTAGGTACATGTACAATTATCATACTGAAGTCATTACGATGCATTTATCCCTTTATCATTAAGAACGGTCCCTCTTACCTCCCGGGCCCTTCCGGGCTCGGCGAGTCCGCCCTGGGGCCCTGCCAAGCCGGCGGCGGCGGGAGAGGGGGGGGGGGGGGGGCGGGGGGCGGG
>NW_006159512.1:8159547-8169404 GCF_000334495.1 Tupaia belangeri chinensis
AAAAAAAAAATCTAAAAAAAAAAAAAAAAAAAAAAAAAAAAGAACGGTCCCTCTTGGGGCCAATAGGTGGCATAGTGGTTAAGGTGTCGGACTCCTGAGTGGGTGACCGTGGTCTGTGATTTGAATTCTGAACCCCGAGGCTTGAAACCTATGCTGGGCACATGTGTGTGTATGCCCAAAATCCCAAAAGGAGAATGGAGAAGGGACTGTGGCATGGCCATCCTCTCCTGGGGGGTGATTTCTCACTTTCTGTCTCTCTGTCTCTCTCTGTTACTCTGGCAAGCACATGCACCCTTCAGCGAAAATCTCTCAAAAAACCAAAGTCTTTTTCCTAGGTAATATGCTTTGTTTTGAAACCCACCTTGTCTCATAATAAAATAGCTACCCTAGCTTTATTTTTGTTCAATACTTGCATACTTTATCTTTTTCATCCCCTTACTTTTAACCTAATCGTGTATATGTAAAGCATAATTTCTTGCAGGTGGCATGCAGTTGGGTCTTGCTTTATTGAGTTTGACAATTTTTGCCTTTTAAGTCTTAGAGCAAAGTCTGGATGTTTGCGTCTGGATGTTTGTGTACCCCCAAAGTTCATATGTTGAAATCCAGCCCCTTAAATGATGGCATACAGAGATGGGGGCCTTTACAAGGTCATTAAGTCATGAAAGAGGACCCAGAGAGTTAGCTGCCTTGACCCCCACCTGTGAGGAGGGAGCAAGAAGAAGCCATCTATGGGTCGTTGGGGAAGTTGTGACACATTTTTTTATAGAAAAGGATAGAAAAATATGTCACAACTTTCCCAATGACCGAATACGAACCAGAGAACAAGAACGCACCAGACACTGAGTCTCCTAGCACCTCTGTCTTAGATTCCTTGGCTTCCACAATTGGGAGAAATACATTCCTACTGTTTATAAGGCACTCATTTTATGGTATTTTGTGATAGCAGCCACCAACTTACATCTAATGTAATTACTGATGTGGGTGTAGCTTATACTGACTTCTTTGTTTTCTAGTTTTCCACTTGCTTTGTTTTTTTTCATCGTTTAACCTACTTTTTGTTTTGCTTTGTTTCGACTTTGGATTAATTGATGTATGTATGGTTTCAGTTGTCTTTGCCACTGACTGATTAGAAGTAATATCTTTTCATTTTTATTTTTGACTTATTAATTATTTATTTAATTTTTATTTTATGATTATCATTATTTTTAAATTTGCTTCAGGGCATGCACATTCACCAGGGTAAAACAGAGACAGAAGGAAAGATGGAAAGTGAGAAAGCAAGCCACCAGGTCTGGAACTTGAACAGTTGTTGGCCATCTGGGAGCTCAGTGCCTTAACAACCATGCTGGGCCCAATATCATTAAAATGTTTATAACTGCTCTAGTATTTACAATATAGAATTTTATCACCATCTACTTTCAAACTCCATTAAAACACTTCACATAAAATATTAGAGCCTCACAACAATATTTCCGCTTCCCACTTCCATCTGTATTACTTTTGTCATAAATTTTGTTCTACATTTGTATAAATCTCATACTATATATTTTTATTTTAAACACTCAGTTAGCTACTAAAAAGATTAAAAGTGAGAAAAACCATGTTTTGTATTTATTTTCATATTTGATAAAACTGCTTTTCTGGTTAGCAACATGATTTGCTAGTAGGAAGACTAAATTCTGGCAGTGAATCATCTACTCTAGCTGGTGAGAGCTGAATATATTAATTTCTAAGCAATTCTTACGAGCTAGTAATGCTCCATTATTTTTGTACACTGTTGTACCTGTGAGTCACTTCAGATCTCAGTTAATCAACAATCCATGAAAAAGATTGGAGGACACTTCCAAGGGCTAGAATCCAGGTTTACTGAGGCAATCAATCGATGAAACAATTAATTATTATTTGTTCAACTTCTCTCTCTGCTCACTCACTTATTAAACATGGATTGGGATCAGCAGACGGCAAAATGGTTATGTTGCTAGATGCCATGTAGTTGACTGTGGCTCGAGTCCCGGGCCTGGCAGCTTAAAACTCACACCAGGCGCACATGTGTGTGTGTGTGTGTGTGTGTGTGTGTGTGTGTGTGTGTGCCCAAAATCTTGAGAGAAGAATGGAGGAGAAAGGATTGTGGTATGACCATCCCACCTGGGGGGAGGGGTGATTTCTTGCTTTCTGTCTCTCTGTCTCTCTGTCTTTCTAGCGAGGACACGTGCCCTATAGCAAAAATCTCTCTATAAAACAAAAACAGAAAACATTCACTCATTAAACATGGATTAATCATTACCTATGTGCCAACTCCAAAAGAGATGCTAAGCATAAAGAAAAAAGATACCATTTCTTCCCTGAAAGATTTTCAGATATAGTAGCTTTTTACCAGGAAGGAGAAAGAAAATAAGATCAGTTTTTAAAATGCATTAATCACTTTTTTTCTCTTCAGTGCCTATTGTCATTTATCCTATAATTTTTAAAAGAATTATTTTATTTAATTATTTAATTTGACCAGAGAGGGACAGAGTGAGAGAGAGAGAGGTAAAGTGAGAAAGCAAGCTGCCAGGTCCAGGACTCGAACCACAGTGGGCCATGTGGAAGTCCAGTGCACTTAGCCAACATGCTGCCTGCTGGCCCCCACCCTATAATTTTTTTAAAGTTTACTTTATCCTACGGGAGAAAGAGATACAAAGATAGAAGAAGAGAAACATCACTTCTAATAGGGTCTTTTTTAAAAAAATAATTATTTACTTAATTTTATTTATTCATTCATTTTTATTTTAATTTGACCAGAGAAAGAAAGTCACACAGAGAGACAGAAAGTGAGAAAGCAAGCCACCAGGTCCAGGACTTGAACCATGGTTGGCCATGTGGAAATGTCCGGCCACCTGTTGGCCCCTGAATAGAGTCTTGACCCACCACCAGCTTAGCCAGCCCTGGATTAGGGGCATGTATGTGCCTGACTTACTCAAGGAGATCTCCAGACATAAATCCAGAACCTTCTCATGTGGGTCAGTCACAGAGCATTGTGTTTACATGTGTTAGTGCCGTAATGCTGTCCGTCTCTAATTCCATGTTTTAAAGTTTATTTCTGGAAAGAGAGAGAGAGAAACTTTCAATAGGGTCTTCATGTTGCAACCCTCCCCCCAGAACTATACCAGCTAGGATCATAGGTGCACACAAGGGCGTATCTAGCATGTTCAAGTGGACCTGGGACATGGACTGGAGCCTTCCCAGGTAGCTTCCAGTTTTCCATATTAATGTCCCTACCACTTGTGCCACTGTGGGTGGGCGTCTTCCCTAATTTTTTGCACCCTAATTTTTATATATTGGTCATAGTATGTGAAATTATTATTATTGTAATAACAATAATACAGCTACTAGTACCATTACATACATTTTACTCTTCCCTTTTTATCCTTTAGGACAACTGTGGGAAGTACTATTAGCCTGATTTTATGGATGAGGAAATGGAGGCTCAGAGAGTAATCTGCCCAAAGTAACAGCTATTGAATGAGTGATCTCAGACTGGATTTAATCCAGGTCTGAATGACACTGGAGTCCCTGTTCTGTCAGAAACAAGCAGAAAAGGTAGGTCTAAAACGTTTGCTTCTACAATACTATGAACTCATAGCAGGGGGTTCTGGATGTATTATAGTTGGTCAATGAAGATTGTTAAGGAACAAAGAGGGAAGAAGCAATCAAAAGAATAAAAAAGCAACTTATAGGATGGGAAAAATTTTTGCAAATCATATACATGATAAAGGGTTAATATCCAGAATATATAAAAAATTTCTACAACTCAACAATGACAAAAAAATCCAACTGAGAACTGGGCAAAAGATCTAAATAGGCCTTTCTTCAAAGAAGATATACAAATGGCCAATAAGCACATGAAAAGATGTTCAACATTACTAATTATCAGGAAAATGCAAATAAAAAATATGATGAGTTATTACCACACACCAATTGAGATGGCCACTCTGAAAAAGAGAGAAAAAAAGAAAAAGGAAAGGAGGAAGAGGAGAAATTAGGACCCTTCTGCACTCTTAGTAGAAGTATAAAATGGTATAACTGCTATGGAAAACAGAATACAGCATCCTTAAAAACTTAAAAAGCAGAATTACATATCAAAAAGTTACCTCACTTTTGAATCTAGGGGGGGGGTCTTCAAAAAATTCTTGTAATTATATAGTATGGAAAAACTATGTATAGATTTCAAAAATTTTTGTTCCAACAAACTCAGACTTTAATTCCACTTTCCACGAACATCTTGAAGCCCCTTGTATATTCCAAAAGATTAGAAAAGCAGGGTCTTGAAGACATATTTCATGTTCATCGCAGCTTTGTTCATAATAACCAAGAGGCAAAAGATGCCCAGATGTCTACTGAGGGGATGAATTGATGAAGAAAATGTGGTATATATACATACAATGTAATATTATTATATTCAACCTTAAAGGATAAGGAAATCCTGTCATACGATAGGATGTGACATGGATAAACTTTGGAGACTTTTTTTTTTCCAGTTTTTCTCTAAGGTGCACGTGCTTGCCAGAGAAAGAGATAGAGAGAAAGTGAGAAAGCATCCCCAAAGAGTATGGCCATGCTGCAGTCCCTTGTCCTGCATAGGGTCTTAGGACTGGGCACACACACACACACACACACACACACACACACATGCATGATTTTCAAGCTGCTGGGTATGGAACCTCCCCTTCATCTGCTAGTCCAAGGACTTATTAGATAAGCCAGTCACAAAAAGACAACAATTTTGAATCATACAAAAGACAATATGATTCCACTTACATGAAATACCTGAAATAGGCAAACTTACATAAATAGAAAGTGGAATGTTGATTATCAGGGGTTGTGGGAGGGGACTATGAGGAGTTGTTCAGTAAGTACGGAGTTTCAGTTTGGGAGGATTAAAGTGTTCTAGAGGTCTCTCGCACCGCAATGTGAATATAGTTAACCCTACTGAACTATATACACTTAAAAGTGGTAAAGATGGTCAATTTTGTGTTTTTTACCACAATTATAAAAACAGATTTAAGGAAAAATGCTACATGCGATGCTACTCACATTGGAATTTATTTAGCTAAATAGTGCCTTGCCAACTCTTTTTTCCAATGATAGTGTCTAAAAAGCATGAACCTCCTTCACTACCACTAAGTGCAGTACAACTAGAGGCGTCCGCGCAGCCTCTTTGCAGCACGCGGTGTCGCTCAGCCCCGCCTCTCTCTCCGCCCCCTTGCACCGCCCACCGCCGAGTTTCCTCCAATCGCGGCCACGGCCCCGCCCCTTCCCCCAAGTCTCTTTCCTGCATCCGGGCCTAGCTGTGCAGGATCCTAGCGGGAAGCATGGATGTTCGCGGAGCGTCCCAGGACAGCTTGCGCTGCTCGTCCTCCTCTCGGAACTGCCAGGGCGTCTCAGTGTCGCAGGAGCTGCTGACGGCGGGGAGTGATGGCCGTGGAGGTGACAGACGGGTGGCGGCGGCGGGGGGCGCGCACGTGCGGGGGAGGACGCGCGGCCCAAGATCTGGGGGCGGTGTCTGGGTGCCCAGGCCCTGCACCCCGGCGGGGAGCCTTGGACGCGGCTGCAGAGCTCCCGCGGGTCGGCCGCTGCGGTGGTGGGAGGTGAGCGCTGGGAGGCAGGACCCTACCTCGCGTCTGCAGAGGGTGGTCTGATGTTCTACAGGGAAGTGAGCGCTTGTCTAGCCAAGTGCAAGGCTCCTGCCCTGTTCTCGGAGTTGGGACGCACCCAAACTTTTTAAGGGGCGAAGGGCTTAGAGCTGGTTGTCTGGGTCGGAGCAATTGACTGGTAAGGAAAGCAGGCGTATAGTATGCCAACGCCCCACTTCTCAAACCACCCCCTAAACCACTCCTTATGGCTGACCGTTCTGGAGGGCACAGGCGTCCTGGATATCCGCGCAGAATTCCAACCATTGTACTACCGACATTAAAAAGCTTGAGATCGGGAACAGCAGTTGGCGTAATGGCCATGTTACTGGACTCCCGTGTAGTTGACCACGGTTCGAATCCTGGGCCCAGTGGCTTACACTAGGTACGTGTCCAAGATCCCGAGAGGAGAATGGAGAAGGGATTGCGGTGTGGCCATCCCCTCTGGGAGGTGATTTCTGACTTTCTTTCTGTTGCTCTGTCTCTCTCTGTCTTTCTGGAGAGCACACATGCCTTATAGCAAAAACCTCTCCAAAAAAAAAGTTTGAGATCGAATCCCAGCACCCTGAGTAATTAACCATGGGACTTAGGAGACTTAACTCCCATTCTCTAAGCCTCAGTTTTCACATTTGGAAAAATGTAGGTAGTAGCGTCTATAGAACTTTTGTGCAGAGTATGCGCCTAAGGACTTGTGCATGTTCTCAGTAAACACTAGAAGGAAAGGTTCTCTTGAAATGCAGAGATTTCTAAGGAGTTACTGTAATAATGACAGCCAAATTTATGTAGTGCTTACTCTGCCCCAGGGACTAATAGATTTAATTCTCACAATCCACTGCCAAAGGTTCTGTTTTTATCCCATTATAGATGAGAAAACAGGCATAGTGTGCTGTACAGATAAATACCTTCCTGATGATTATGCAAGTGGAAAGTCGCAAAACTGTGATTTGAATCCAAGCTGCCTGTCTCCAGTGTGGGTACCCTTACCACTAATCTGATTGCCACGGCTTAAATAGTAAAGCCTTCAGTGAATATTTGTTGAGCTCTGCTCTGAGGATGAACAGGATTTTTGTACCAGAGGATGAAGAGATTTTCTAGGTATTCTAAATAAAATACTCAAGGCCTTGGGTTTGAAAGTTCTGTTCTCAGGGGCTAGTCCAAAGAACACAGTTACAGGAGCGAGGTCCCACATGGCCAACATCAATTTGAATACAGTCCCTGAGGCTAGAAAAACATGCCATGTCAGAACTAGTAGTTGGTGTAATGGCTATGTCTCTGGACTCCCATGTAGTCAACCATGGTTCGAGTCCCAGACCTGGTGGTTTAAACTCACACTGGGTGTGTGTGCGTGTGTGTGTGTGTGTGTGTGTGTGTGTGTGTATCCAGGATCCCAAGAGGAGAATGGAGGAAGGGATTGTGGTGTGGTCATTCCCCCCTGGGGGGTGATTTCTCGCTTTCTGTCTTTGTGGTGAGCACATGCAAAAAACCCACAAAAAAAAAAAAAAAAAAAAAAAAAAGAAGCCACATGGATGTGCTCGTGCCTGAAATCCTAACAGGTCTGAAAGATGGAGGAGAATGAATTGCCACATGGCCACTCTGCTTTGGAGGGGCTTTCTCTCCCTTTCGCTCTGGCCCGCCCACCAAAAAGTTTAAAAAGGAAAGTCTTGTTCTTGGATCTCTGCTGGACTGGAGAGTTGGGTCAGTTTGAAGAATAGTAAGTGTTGAAACTGAAAAGGTGGAGGGACAAAATTTCTCTAAAAAGCAGCTTTGTCTAGGCAGGACATCTTTTTTTCTTTTCTTTAAAGAATTAATTTTCTTTATTAATATTATTTTTAAATTTGCTACTAAAGCACATGAACTCACCAGAGAGAGGGAGATAGCAGGAAATTGATAAAGCAAGCTGCCAGGTACAGGACTTGAACCGCTATTGGCCATGTGAAAGTTCAGCACCTCACCCACCAGCCCCTAGGCTGGACATCTTCACCAAAGGAAGTAACCAAGCAACTAAGCATGTTTTATAAAGGAAGAAAGCAGATGCTTAGAGAGAAAACTAGTAACCATTTCTGGCTTCACTGACCCATTCTTTTACTCTGTGCTTCTGTAGAAGTGCTTCCATTCTGTCATTGCAAACCCATTTTGTCTACTGATGATTTCTAACCAGAAAGATGCATATTATTATGCATGTATTACTCAGCATCAGTGATGCAGAGATGAATGAGACAGGCTTGAGAAAAAAGAAATGGAGGTACCTACAAAAGTAGAGTGTTATAATGGGATTTGGAGTGCCTCCTGTTTTTTTGTTTTTGTTTTTTTCTTTTTTTTAAAGAAAAGCAAAAAAACAAGTAGGGGCCCAGCCACAGTGGTGCACACTACTAGGACACTGTGTTTCACAGGCTGAGACCACATAGGTGGCCTAGGTTTGATTCCCAGTCCATCCTGAAGACTGTGAGCAGTGTTGTGTGCCTGTAATCCCAGCAACTCAGGCTAAGACGGGAAGATCACCAACTGGAGGCTGGTCTGTGTAGCAAAGTGTCTAAAAGAGCCATGGGTGGCTTGCTCTTAGTCCCAGTCGGGAGACTGAAATAGGTGTAGTGTGACAGCGAGACTATGTCTAAGAATGAAACAAAAAACATCTTGGAGAATACGCAACAGTTTAGAAGTAAAACTGGATATGGGAGGCTTGCTAACGAACCCCTACCTTTTAGGCTATAGTAAATTACATGTGTGTACATTTTCAGGTATATGGGACAAGTTGCTCATCAACTCCAAGCCTAGTTCCAGAAAGACTTCCACTCTTCAAACGGTTCGGATAGAAAGGAGTCCCTGTAAGTACCTCTCTCTCTGCCAAATTTTGCCTAGTTAAACTGTTATTTGGTGGGACCAGCTGTTTACATGGTCAGGTATCAAACCACGTCGTGTCTGACGGAGCCGATCTTGCTTGCGACTTAACATTATAAAATCAGTGCACAAGGACAGAGATTTTTTTACATTAGTCCCTTGCATTAGGAGGGTAACTTTTTTAGGGAAAACTGCTTGTGGGATGACTTTTTGTAAGGCAGAAACAATTATTGTTGGGCTGACCCTGTGACAGCAGTTAAGCCCTGTGCATAGAATGCTAGATTCCACATGACCGACTCCTTCAAATCCTAGTTCCAGTGGCTTGGAGGATGTGTTGAGTGCGTATGTATGTGTATCCAAGGTATTGAGGGGCGGGAGAAATGGAGGAGGGTCATACAGATCGCTCTATGACCACACCCCTTTGGGGAGAAGCTCTCTTTGGTGAGAGTGCATGTACTCACTGGAAATAAAACAAAACAAAAACAATTATTGTTAATCTCTGTGGAAAAATTTTGTAGTGGTTACTAAGCCCTAAACTTGGTACATGGCTATAGAAGAATACCACCACATCCTATTGAACAGAACACAATTACTTTGGTAAATGTTATTTACTGTATGACATAGTAGGGCCAATGGTCATGAATTACTTTCTAATACTGCTCTGTACTTCTAATATTATACTCTGTACTTCTACAAAAGTACTTCCATTCTGCCTGTATTTCATTCTGTCATTGCAAACCCACATTTGTCTACTGATGGGTTTCTGATCCAGAAAGGTGCAGTTTAGTTAGTGTGCATTTATTACTCCACAGCAGTGATACAGAGATGAGGATGCAGGAACATTCAGATAAGTATGCTTCACATTCAGACTTTGTTCAGATGGCATTCATGTAACACTCAACATCTATGTACTGCACTCTTAGTGTTTAAAGGAAGAATAAAGTTAAGAATTCAGTGAGAACAATATAAATGATGCATAAGGTTATCACATCTCTAAGGACTCCTGAGTACATCAAAAGGGAAACTTATCCATACCATACCCTAAATCTGCAACAGCTAAAATGACTGCATGGTAACTCTCCATTCAAATGTAAGTTTGTGAGGGCGTAGGTATTGTTTTTAGGGGGATTACAGACCTTTGAGTGAAATTGCTGGGCATATGGAAGGTGTATTTATTTATTTATTTATATATATATAAATTTATATATAATATATAAAATTCTTAAAAATGTACATATTAAATTTGTATAATATATAAAATTAGATATTTTATAAAATATATAAAGTTTCTGGGTATATGGAAGGTGTATTTTATATATTTTATATATTTTTTATATTATGTATTATATATAT